>NC_142887.1:7002000-7170500 GCF_051225735.1 Oryctolagus cuniculus | reverse complement strand
CGACCAATAACCTGTAGGACTTGCTCCTGATTGGAGGAGAGCAGCGTACTCGGCGTGTGGGCAGCCGAGTCGGGATTGGCAGAGGAGGACTATAAAGGAGGAGAGAGACGGCATGCACCAGGAACATCTAAGGGGAACATCTGAGCAGCCCCCGAGAGAGCCGGCCGGCGGTGTGCCGCTCCCCTGCGGAAGTGGGGAATGTGGCAGGGGGAACCGCCCTTCCACGGAGGTGGAAGGGTCGGTAGCCAACCCGGGAAGAACCAGCAGCAAACCCGGGGAGGGCCGAGCAGACAAAAGAACAGCGCAGGGTCCTGTGTCGTTCCTCCACGAAGAGGGGGAGCGACACTGTCCTGACACAGCACCTGTCCTGACACAGCACCTGTCCTGACACAGCACCTGTCCTGACACAGCTCGCTGCACCGGGTGAGCACGGCTCTCGAGTGTGCTCGCCACACTGGTGCTTGACTGCAGGAGCAGGCTGTGGAGCTGATGCCTGGCTTGCCGCAGAGCAGGTGCATTTGAGGCCCCGCCCCACGGTCCCACCTTGGCAAGTCGGTCTTAAGCAGAGGCCTGGCAAGGGTCTTCCCTGGAGCCGTCCCTCTGGAGGCAAACAGCGCGCGATCAGGGCTGCAGGCAGAGCCCCCTGAAACCCAGCTCTGTGAGGTTCCAGGACCTGTGTGGAAGCCCCCGGGCCGCCCCAAGCCACCTCAAGGAACTGGTTTTATCTGCCTGTCTGCATCCTTCAAGTTCCAGGGACCCAGGCTGAGGTAGACGCTCTTTCTCATACTTGACTGACTGTCACAGGAGTGGAGAAGGGAGCTGGTTCCTGTCTGAGGATTTAATTGTGTCTTCTCATCAAAGGCAAAGCTTTGCTACCTGGTCCCTGCATTCCCTGGCATTCCCTGAAATCCACACCGTGCCATGGATGGCCACACGGCCACGTGGGGCACGGTGGAGCCACGTCCTGGCTCTCCTCCTCGGAGATCTGTGGTTCTGGGACACTGGGCTTTCTCCATGTTGCGTGGAGGTGAGCCTGGCGCCGCGTGGTGGCGTCCTCGTGAGGGCTCAGTGAGTCAGTGAAGGGGGGGGGCCCTGGTGGGGGCCCCTCAGCTTCTTCCCGACATCCTGTGTGTGGCAGTCTGGAATTCCGTGTCTTGCAGTTGTGAGGAACGTGCAGCAGGCATTCTCGCTGGCGGTGCCTCTTGGCCACTGAGCCGCCCCGCCCTGCCCCGCCACGCCAGCCTTGGCACCACCCACATGTCCTGGGCACCCACTCCTCACCCCTCATCCTCTCAGCCCCTGCCCCCGTCCTCAGGGCCACCTGGTCAGAGGAGCCACAGGATCCTGTGGGTGCTGACGGCTTGAGTCGCCATTGTTTCAGTGGTTACAAGCAAACACGGGGCTGGGAAGCTTGTTAGAATCTGCCTCGCCCTCTGCTCCTGTTTTCTAACTCCAACCGGCGCCTGTCCCGGAAGTCACCAGTGTTTGCAGCTTATCAGCCTTCCCAAAGGGGTTTTTCGTATTTGCAAACAGACACTCAGACACACATACACATATACACACACACACACATGCATAATACACACCCATATACTACACACATACACTTACACAACACACACAACATACACACACAGTGTCCCCACATACACATGCATACACCCAAACACACACACATATACTGCACACACATACACAACACATACGCCCAAATACACCACACACACACAATATGCACACATACACAACACACCTGCACACCTGCAAATACACACACAATATGCACACACCTGCACACCTGCAAATACACACATGCATACACAACACATGCACAATCTACACACACACAGAGTCCCCACATACACATACATACACATATATACACATGTACTTACAGTGTCCCCACATATATACACATACACAACACACAACATGCATACACACCGTGTCCACACATGCATACACCAAAATGAACCATGCACACATACACATTACACACACATACACAAAACACAGAAACACATATATGCACACATACTACATACATACACAAAACACATAAACACACAACATGCACCATAAACATACGAAAACACATACAATGTATACACCTGTAACACATACACAACACACATGTACATTCACACACGTGCACACATACACAACACACATAAACATTCACACACATGCACGTGTGCACACAAAACACACACATAAACACACATACACAACATACACTTAAAAACGCTTGCACACACGCTTCCCCCTTCCCCCCGCCCTGCAGCGTGGATCCCGGTTCTGCCTCCCTCTGCAGCAATGCTGGGGAAGCCGGTCCGTTTTCCCCGTTTCCGCACAGGAGGCCTGGCCTTCACAGACGTCCGCAGAGTCTGGCGTCCAGCCCAGTCTGTATCCACCCACCCGCTGGTGACTGCTGTGTGGGCTCTGCCCCACACCTCGGGGCCGCTTCCAGTGGCCTGGTCCAACCAAAGGCCATCTGCACTTGTGTGATTAGATCTGCTCAAAAAGTTCTGCGAGTGGACCAGTGGAGGAAAATGGCACCGTAGACATTGGCATGCGGCCCCAGCAGTCTGCACCAGCACCCGCCCTCGCTGATGAGCTGTTGGGTTTGGGGGGCTCCGATTTGCTCAGGAAGGACTTGGGGTCCAGTGGTCAGAGCTGATGTCTCGGGGGCACTGGGCTGCGATGCTCCCAGCCCCACCTGTAACTCCTGGGACCTCTGTGTGCCCCTCAGATGCCCCAAGTGATCGACACGCAGGCTCTCGGGTGGGTCTCTGGGGCGCTCCGTCCCCACTCTTAATTCCAGCCCCGTCCTTTCCGCTCACGGCGGCCCAGGTGTGCTGCTTCAGGCATCAGCCAGAGTGTGGAGATTCCTGTCAGATCCTGGGACAAAGCCCAGTTCTTGGCCACAGCCTCCGGGGCCTGGCCCCGGCCCCTCCCAACCTTATCCCCTGCCTCCCCCGCCAGTCACACTCTGGACCTGCACCTCCCGGGCCGAGTGTGCGTCTGATCTGACCCAGGGCCTTTGCACTGCCCTCCCCCCGCTGGATCCCCACGACTGGGCCATCTTCTCGGACATCTGCGACCAGGCACGGCTCACTTGGCTCTGGTCAACGTTCTCCCAGAACTGTGGGCGGCACGAAGCCAGGGTGTGCACTGTCCCTGCCCCTGTACCTCCAGCATACCATGCATCCTTGGCACCAGGAGGAGTCTGGAAATATTCCCGAATGATCCTTGTAAGAGACGCCAAGTTGCCGGCATTCCAGCTCACTAGGCTAATCCTCCGACTGCAGCACCGGCACACCGGGTTCTAGTCCCGGTCGGGGCGCCGGATTCCGTCCCGGTTGCCCCTCTTCCAGGCCAGCTCTCTGCTGTGGCCACGGAGGGCAGTGGAGGATGGCCCAAGTGCTTGGGCCCTGCACCCCATGGGAGACCAGGAGGAAGCACCTGGCTCCTGCCTTCGGATCAGTGTGGTGCACCGGCCGCGGCGGCCATTGGAGGGTGAACCAACGGCAAAGGAAGACCTTTCTCTCTGTCTCTCTCTCTCACTGTCCACTCTGCCTGTCAAAAAAAAAAAAAAGAGAAGCCAAGTGCCCTGGTCCCGCTTCACAGAGAAAGGGCCTTGTGTTCACCGTCTGGGGAACCTGTGCTAAATGACTGAACAAGTGAGCAGTGCCCGTGATGACAGGCTGAAGGAGAGCGAGGTGTCCCGTTCCTGGTGGAGGGTCGGTGCACCAAGTCCTCGGAGCCAGCGAGGGCGCGAGCAGGTGCACACGGCCCAGCCGGGCCCCGCGCCTCCTCCTCCCATCCCGCACTCCTCTCCTGTCCTGCTCTCGGGCGCCGGGCTGGAGGGAGGGAGCTAAGGCACGTTTGCCGAGAGGTTCAGGAAGCAGCTTTGAGGCCAGCGTTGTGCCAGCTGCTTGTGGCAGAGCAGACGCGGCCTTCAGATGTCAGCCCAGCTGGCAGGCGCCTCACAGCTTTGCCCAAGCTTGAAGTGTGCTCATCACGAGGCAAGAGAGAGAGAGATCCTTAATCCTTATTTTCCGTGCCAGGCTGCCACACGGGACTCGGAGGCCTGCAGGGAGCAGCAAGGCTTAAGCTGTTCCCCCCAAATCTTGGGAACCAGAGAGTCTACGTGGGGTGCATCCTGAGTGCCCGTGTGGCCCTCGGGAAGGCACTGCCTGCCGCCCTGCGCCTCAGTGCCGTGCTGGGAGTGAGCACCTGAATTTCTGCGTTCATTGATCTAACAGCCACTGAGCGCCCGCCACGCACCAGGAATGTTGACGCTAACGAGACGGGGTGGACCCTGGCCTGGCAGACTCCGTGTCCTCTAGAAAAGACGGAAAATCATTAAGTCGGCGCATCAACATCAGGCACTCCTTTGTCGTGAGTGCTGTGTAACAGGTGTGTGGTACTGAAGGTTCCACCAGGAAGGAGAGGGGTCAGCCGCTCGTAAGCACGCGTGGCCTCGTCTAAGGTTGCAGAAGCGTGCGTTCCTCCGTGGGGGTCTGCGTGCTGGGGTGCCCCTATCTGCAGAGCCCGGGAAGCCCAGGCCCCTTCCTCCACTCAGGAAGCACGACATGATCCAAGATGGCGCCGGGAAAGGGGCGCCCAGCCCAGGGCGTGGAGAGCAGGGGAGCGCTCCCGGCCACGGGGGAGAGGCAGTTTTTTTTTCCTTTTTCTAAAAATGGTGAGAAGCCGTTAAAGGATCTTGAGCAAGATGGTGGCACAATTACACATATGTTTAAAAAAAAAGTCCCTAGAGAACAGATGGGGGCTGGGAGGGGAAGAGCCCCGCGGGTGCAGGCAGCCAGTGGAGCCCACACACACTGCAGGCTTATCCTCTTCTGAGCGTCTAGAAAATCCTTCATTTTTCCTTATCTGGGAAGCAGAGTCAGAGACAGACATGGAGAGCTCTACCGTCTGCTGGTTCACTCCCCAGACGCCCACAACGGTGCAGGCTGGGCCAAAGCCGGGAGCCAGGTCTCCCACGTGGCTGTCAAGGGCTCTAGTCCCTGAGCCATCACCGCTGCCTCCCCGGGCACAGAGTAGCAGGAAGCTGCATTTGGGAGCAGAGCCAGGACCTGGGCCCAGGTGCTGGGAAACCAGGAATGCTTGAGCCACTTGCCAGAGGAGCGCCCAGAAGCCAAGTTGTTCCTTCCATCACCGTCTTCCACAAACCAGGCTCCCGAAGACACGGAGCACTCCCTCCCGTGTCACCAAGCAGTCCGTTTATTTTTTTTTTAAAGATTTTATGTATTTGAGAGGTAGAGTTACAGACAGTGAAGGGAAAGACAGAGAGAAAGGTCTTCCGTCTGTTGGTTCACTCCCCAAATGGCCACAACGGCCAGAGCTGCGCCGATCCGAAGCCAGGTGCTTCTTCCCGGTCTCCCATGTGGGTGCAGGGGTAGCAGAGAGCTGGAAGAGGAGCAGCTGGGACTAGAACCGGCGCCCATATGGGATGCTAGTGCTGCAGGCAGAGGATTAACCTACTGCGCCACGGCCCCACCCCCCCCCCGCGCATTCTGAAATGCCACCCAAACCCTCTGTGTTGGCAAAACGCTGGAGATTCTGTGGTTCAGGAGAAAGTATATCAACACCTGCACTCAAGAAGGCAAAAGCTGTGGAAAGAGGCCCAGGAATTGTTTTAATGACTTTAAATTGGTGCTGGAGACCTCGCACTCATTCTGTTCTCAAAGACAGAGTGGCAGGTTGCTCTGCAAGCCTGCCTGCCCTGCCCTCCGCGGCTAACCTAATAACTTCTCCCTTTCCATCTCCTACATCGCATTAATTCTTCCTAAGTGGCCCTTGTTATTCCGTACTTGTTCCATCTCAAGTGCAGTATTCTCTCTCAGCGGCGTGTGAACCGGGCCAGCTAACCGGCAGAGACACCTCATCCATCATGCCTTTAATTTTCCACCTTGGGAGGAAGCACTGGAGCCTGAGCTAGGGATGAAAGCAGCTCGCGTAATTCCTCACCACGGCCTGGCTGAGGTCCCTCCCGCCGCGCGCAGGCAGGCCGGGCCAGAAGTGTGCTGGTCGGTGGGTACCTCGGCGGTGGTCGGGTAAACAGGTCAGCCCTGGTGACTGGTGGAACTGGCTTTCTCCCGTGTTTGATGTTTGCCACTCCACTCTGCAGAGAGGTCGGGGACCCAACTCAGCTTGTCACACCATCAGCCCCAGAAACCCCTACCAGAAAGGAGGTACAAAGGGGACCCAGGGAACCCACACCTTCCTGTGAAAGGCAGGACTCACGCGTCGTGAGCAGAACGGCCACGCCACCTGCAAGGGAATGGGGAAGGGTCGTCTGTTCACCTCCTTGTCGTCTCCAGTGGAGGGGGAGGCGCCAGGGGAGGATGGGGGCAGCTAGGGGGCTCTGCCCCGAGTGGGAGTGTGAAATTCTGAGTGACCGCTGAACAGGGCGAGTCCTCCGCAGGAGAACAGCCGCCCTGGTGGGGGTGGGGGCGGGAGGGCGAGGACGGGAAGGGGAGGGTTCGGCAGCAGTGGGCAAGGGGCCCTGCTCCGAGTCTCAGTGCTCGAGAGCAAGGGTGGGGGGGCTCGGGCGGCACCGAGACGGACGTGCGTATGGACAGCAGCTCCTGCCTCAAGCCCAGACCTCCTGTCAGCCCCTGAGGCGGGCGGCGGCCAGCTGTCTCCCTGCTGTCTCCCTGCTGGGGCACATTTGCACTGGACAGGCCCAAATCCTGGCTCTGCAGTCTTGGATAAACTCCTCTTCGGGCCTCGTTCTGCTCAGCTGTGAAATGGGGATACCACGGGGTTGCTGTAGGGGTAAACAATGATCTAAAATGTAGAAAAGTGAGAATGGTGCTTGCAGTAAATACCTCTTTTGTCTTGGTGCATTCCGATTGATGAGAAATCCCACAGACCCGGTGGCTTAAACAGGAAGTGCGGGCTGCTCTCAGTGGAGGCTGGGAAGCCCCAGGTGAGGATGCAGGCAGATCTGACTTCCGGGAGGGCCCGCGTCTGCTCCTGCTGCGTCTGTGGGGGCAGGGGAGGGAGGGATGGACCCAGCCTTGCTTCTTCTAAGGGCACCAGGCCCATCACGCGGCTCCGCGCCCATGACCTCATCACACCTGTTCACCTCCCAAAGCCCCGCCTCCCCCTGTGCAGTTGCACCAGGTTCCGGCTTGCACTGTGAATTCCGGGGGGGGGGGGGGGGGGGCGGCGAGTGCAGTCGTACGCCTTTACCGTGTCTGCTATTCCCAGGAGTCTCGACAAGGAGTCGGCACCCCCTCCTCATCTCCAGCAGTGCCTCAAGCCAGCACGAAAGGCCAGCAAATCAGTGCTGCCTGGCCCAGGCAGCTCAGTGGCCAGTTCTCTGCCCCCTCCCATCCCAGCCAACGGCTACCGTGTGCTCCCTCGTGTAGAAATTCCGGGTCAGCGCCGACAAGCTCTGATCCTGCGACGGCCCTGAGAAGTGGCTGTTCACCATCTCGCCTTCCGGGAGGGACCGACAGAGAGGGTCTGCGACTTGAAGCTGGCTGCGCTGCTTGCTGGTTGTACCGCCCAGGGGGAGACAGTTAGCTTCTCTGAGCCTCCACGGGGAGGCCGTGCACTTGGCATGTGTCCAGCGTTGGCCCACAGTGACGGCTGTTGCTCTTAGGAAAGGCAGGCTTTCGCGTTTGGGGTAGGCAGCTGCTCCCTGGCTGCAGGGCCCCTGCTGGCTCCCTGCCCATGTGCAGTGCCTCTCTGTCCAGTGTGGGCTCTTCAGCCACCACCCATGGCAGCGTGCACAGGTGTGGCCGATGTCTCGTTGCTAGGAGACCCTCCATGGTGTTCTTGCCACAACGCTTGTCCAAACCCGCCTGGCAGTAAGCTGAGGATGGTCTGCACGCGCAGAATGCTGTCAGCGGCCACGGGCTCTGGGAAGCAGGTCCTCTCCCAGCGGAGCCTCCGCGTGAGCCCCCCGCCCCTCCTGCCACCCAGCTCTCAGCCCGCGAAGCACTGGGAGGCAGAGTTCTGAACTGAGCCAGACTGCCGAGCCGCAGAGCCCGGGGCAGGCAGGCGCCGGGCTCGCTGCGCGTGGAGCAGTGGTCAGCGCCCAGCGTTCTAACACGCCAGGACTGCGTGTGTGAACCCAGCTGGAAGCAGGCAGTGCACGTGCGCCGTGAGAAGCCCCGTGTCTGTGTGAGTTCATAGAAGCGTTCCTGTGGCTGCTGCTTCAGCACACAGCCCACGGCACACCTGTGAGGGGGCAGGGCCAGGCGCCCTCAGGCCACAGGTGGACAGAATTCAGGGGAGTCCACCGTGAAGCGCCCAAAACCGCTGGCAGCTCAGGGGCAGCACTTGCTATTTGCGTGCTATCTCCAAATGTCTTCTTTTTAAGATTTTGTTTATTTATTTGAGAGGCAGAGCTCGAGACAGGGAGAGATTGTCCATCCACTGTTTCACTCCCCCAAACGGCCACATGAAGCTAGGAGCCAGGAGCTTCTTCCACGTCTCCCACGTGGCCAGGGCTGGGTCAGTTGGGAGCCAGGAGCCTGGGACTCCATCCAGGTCTCCCACGTGGGTGCAGGGGCCCAAGCACATGGTCCATCCTCCACTGCTTTCCCAGGCCACAGCAGAGAGCTGGATCGGAAGAGGAGCAGCCGGGACTCGAACCAGCACCCATATGGGATGCAAGCAGAGGCCTGGCCTAGTGAGCCACAGTGTACTTTTTTTTTTGTTTTTTTGTTTTGTTTTGTTTTTTTGTTTTTTTGTTTTTTTGACAGGCAGAGAGAGACAGAGAAAGGTCTTCCTTTGCCATTGGTTCACCCTCCAATGGCCGCCACGGCCGGCGCACCACACTGCTCCGAAGGCAGGAGCCAGGTGCTTCTCCTGGTCTCCCATGGGGTGCAGGGCCCAAGCACTTGGGCCATCCTCCACTGCCTTCCCAGGCCACAGCAGAGAGCTGGCCTGGAAGAGGGGCAACCGGGACAGAATCCAGCGCCCCGACCGGGACTAGAACCCAGTGTGCTGGCGCCGCATGGTGGAGGATTAGCCTAGTGAGCTGTGGCGCCGGCCCACAGCGTACTTTTTTAAAAAAATTAAATTCTGGGTTCACCTGTAGGACTTGTGCATTTCAAGGGTGCGCTGCAGCGCTTCAGCACGTGCGCAGCTCAAACTGGCCGTCCGGGCGCCAGCCGTCCTGTTTCCTTACCTCGTGTGGGTGTCTGAGCCTTGCAGCTCCCCGGTCTGTTCTGGGTACAGAGTGTGCGTGAGTGGTTTGGGGACCCTTCCTCGCGGAAGCCAGCCTGTGTGTGTGCTGCCGGCGTCCGACCCCTGAGAGCAGCCTGGACGTCGGAGGTGGGCAGCTCAGCAGGTGCAGCGCCTGGGGAAGTCAGCGGCCGTCTCGCCTCCCGGGTTCTCGTGCACCCTTGGGTTCCAGGTCAGAGAAGGCCGGGGGTGGGGGAGGGTGGCCCAGGGCTGGTGTTTAATGTGCACGCATGTGACCCCTGTGTTGCCTGAGAGAGGTTTTCCTGAGCGGTTGCTGGACGTCTTGCAGCTGAAAGCATTGGTTCATCGCTCATTTTCTTGAAGCGAATTCGACTGGTTCAGCCGTCACCCCCGTTTTTGAGCCCTTGTATTGCCTGCAGTCACACCGTGGGGCTGGGAGTGGGGGTGGGATCTGGGCTGTGAGGCTGGCATTTTGATTTTCCTGATCTTGAATGTGTCAAGCTGATAAAACCAAAGTTAAAAAGAAAAACCAGCAAGTCTCTGGAATTGCGCCCGAGGTGGGTAAGAGTGTGTGGTGTGTGGGCGAGGTTGGTCTGCATCTTGAATCTTCCATGGCGGGGGTGGAGTCAGGCCACTGAGGGCCACACACCCAGTGCAGCTCACCGTACACAGTGTCCACTCAGACGCCCGATCGCCAGGGCACATGGGTCCCAGCACTCGGGCTTGCCAGCTCCTCCACGCCGGGGCTTATCCTCTGTGAGTGGGGGGACGGCCACCGCGGCCGCCGACAGGTGTAGTGAGAAGTGACTCACGCCTCCAGGAGCAGCCGGCAGCACGCGCAGCATGCGGCTGGCCACGCTGGGAGCTGATTCAGGAACTCTCGCTCCTAGAACCCGGGAACAGAAATGTCCACGTGAACCACCCCGTGGAAGAGCAAGTTCAATGCACTGACCCCTTAGGAAGCTTCCAGATCCAGTCCCAAATCCCAGGGCCGCTCCAAGCCCCGCCCACAGATCAGAGCGTGCCAGCGCCTCTTCAGGAAGTGCTGCACCCACCCCGTCTTCCTCCAGCAGGTGTTCCCAGTGCAAGAGGAATGGGTGGAGATTTAACACCAAGCCACACCACCGCCAGCCGGGAGCTGGAGCTGCACCTGGGGCCATTCGGTGGGCCTTGCCCCTGGAAGGCAGCCTCCTCCCGCTGCCGGGGCCACCGTCCCTGTTTCCTGCACTGGGGTTATGCGTGGTGATGTTCTCAGCTCAGCCTCACAGGGCAGAAGGCAGCTCTGCCCCAGGCCGTGAGTCCCGAGGGTCCTGTGACATGAAGGCCTAGGTCCAGCTACCCTCTTGCAAGGTGCTAGGCTGGCGAAGCCTGGTGCCCGCTCTGCCCCTGTGCAGTGCAGGAAGCATCGGCCCTGGCCCAGCCCCACGCACTGCAGGGGTGCTCAGCAGAGGGCTCAGGGAGCAGGTGACCGGGAGCTGAGCGTGGTCGCCGAACGGTATGGCTGCTCCCTGGGCTCCCAGTGCCACCCTGCCACTCCCCCCACCCACAGAGCCAGAGGCTCTGCATGCCGCTCTTTCTACGTGGGGCCCCGGGAAGGCAGGGGCTCAGTGAGGAGGGGGCTGAGACGGGAGCTGGACGTGTGCGACGCCGAGGGCAGGCTCTCCTCTGGCCCAGCGCCAACAGCTTTATCATGGACGCTCACACCTGTTCTAGGCGGGGCGCTGGGTCATTTATAACACTGCCTGCAAGGCAGAAGCCCAGACAGATTTCAAATAAGTAGCAACAGCGAACGCTTCCCGTGCAGCGTGCACCCCAGCACCTCACACAGCCCCCTCCTCTCAGCGTCCCTGCAGGGCGGGCTCTGTGATGGTCTGCAGAGGGGAAACCGAGGCACACAGCGGCCAGGACGCTGGTCCACGCCTCGCGTGTCGGTTCAGATACTGCACTGCGCCCTCTGAAAATGCACACTGCGTGTTTATCCACGTTGTTTAAGTTAATTTTTAAATGATTCCGAAAGGGAAAAAAGCAGCCACCAAGGCCGCCGCTGGCGCTGGGAGAGCTGGAATTCCAGGCAGGCTGTCTCAGCGTGCCGGGAGAGACACAGTCATGGGGAGGCCAGGGGGTGGCTGCCACCGCCTCCTTCCCGCCATGTCCATGTCCACTCGTGCGGTGGACAGCTGCTGGCTGAGCTCCACCCCCTCTCTGTGGCAGGCGCTGCTCTTCCAGGCCGGTGGGCAGGAGGAGAGGCAGGGGGAGGCTGGGGCCGGCACAGGGTCCACCCCACGAGGAGGAATGCACAGAGGGCGTGAGCGGGCGGCCGAGCCCCCTCGGGGGAGGATGAGGTGGCCTTTGACCCTGGAATGCAGGGGTCGTGGTCGGTGTGAGGAGGCCCCTGGGCTGGACCTGGGAGAGGAGTGGGTGGGGTGGGGTCGCAGAGGAGAGCAAGGCTCCAGCAATGATTGCGTCCACCAGGACGGCAGCTCCGGGCGTGGAAGGTGGTGCTTCTGCCCCTCCTCTCTGTAGCAGAGGCCAGACCAGGTGTTCCCCGGTGCACCCCGGCCAGGGAGACAGGCCAGGCCAGGTCCGTTCCCCGGTGCACCCCGGCCAGGGAGACAGGCCAGGCCAGGTGTTCCCCGGTATACCCAGCCAGGGAGACAGGTCAGGCCAGGTGTTCCCCATTGCACCCCAGCCAGGGAGACAGGCCAGGCCAGGTGTTCCCCGGTGCACCTGTGCCAGGGAGACAGGTGAGGCCAGGTCCATTCCCCGGTGCACCCCGGCCAGGGAGACAGGCCAGGCCAGGTGTTCCCCAGTGCACCCCGGCCAGGGATACAGGCCAGGCCAGGTGTTCCCCAGTGCAACTGTGCCGGGGACCGACAGGTGAGGCCAGGTGTTCCCCGGTGCACCTGTACCAGGGAGACAGGCCAGGCCAGGTGTTCCCTGGTGCACCTGTGCCAGGGAGACAGGCCACTCCAGGTGTTCCCCAGTGCACCCCAGCCATGGAGACAGGCCAGGCCAGGTGTTCCCTGGTGCACCTGTGCCAGGGAGACAGGCCAGGCCAGGTCCATCAGCACATGAATGAGACGGAGGCGCAGACGGGGCCAGCTTTCCCATATAATCCCTGGCTTCGGCAGGGCAGGGCCAGCCCCCCCGGGGTGTACAGACGGCAGCCCCCACCTCTCCTCCCGAGCGTCCCTTGCTGAGCGCCGTCCTCAGTGGAAATGGGATCTTTCCATGAGATCTCACTCGGGCTTGGGCGGATACAACAAAGCCACACCGCTGTGAGTCACCAGGGCCTGACCACGTGACCATCAGCAGAGTCAGGCCGGTGCTGTGGGCGCCAGCAGGGGCTGCCCCTCCTCCAGGGGCACTGGGACTGCCTGCTGCTGTGCGTCCAGCTCTGCACATTGTCGTGATGTGACCGGTCCCTAAGGCTTTGGCCCTGGCACACACTCCCGCCCCCCGCCCACCAAGGGGTCAGTGGGGGACGATAGCTCACAGCGGAGGTGACTGCACAGCCTCACCGCCAGCCGTGGACCCGGGCCCACAGCAGCCTTTCCTCCACGCTGTCCACTCTGGTCACCGGAGCAGGCTTCCTGAGTGCCGCCGTCGTTTAGGTTAGAGCCCATGTGACGGCCAACTGCTCACTCTTCCTACTTAAATAAATGTATCTCAACAGGAAATGTTATGTCAGACCGACTGTGCAAACCCAGCCTCGTTTTCCATAAATAGACGGCGGCCATGAAAGGAAACAATTAAGCTGCTGGCCTGGGGCCCGCGTCTCCTCGCGCCAGTGGAGCGTGCGTCCCGAGAGGCTCCCTCCCTGGTCTCCAAGTGCCCTGAGAGCGCGCGTGCTAATCCTCTTTTGTGTGAAGAGGATGCATTTGGAAGTAAAATATAGGTCGTGCCTGCGAGCCAGGAAAATTGCCGCCCCCGCCACCCAGACCCGAATCGGCCCACTTAGAACCACGCGACAGAACCGAGCTGTCACTGTGCCTCTGCGCCCCCCCCACTCAGGGCCACGAGCCCGCGACGCCGGCTCGCGGCTCTGCCCGTGCCCCCCGTGCCCCCTGTGCCCCCGCTCCACGCCCACTCCTCCATTCCTCCCAGCCTCTTCCTTCCCCTCCCGGCCCCCGCAGGTCTGACTGCGTCCCACACAGACCTGTCCCCCCGTTTGCTTACCTGAGGATGGGAAACGTCGTGTTTTTTTGCTTTTTTTAAGCACAGCCGTAATGGGGGGTTAATTCAGAAACACGGCTCCAGGTGGGAGAGACTTGGGGTTCCGGGGTGCTCTCCGCACTCACAGCCTTGCAGCAGCAGTCACACCAGCGTCCCGAGGCTGGCGGGGGACACTCGCACCCCAGACACGCAGCCCCTGCAGATGGCGGCAAGGGCGCTGCTGGACACCATGGGGTGAAGCCCTGGCCGTGGCCTTGTTTGCCGGCCGCTGCTCTGCACGGGCAGGCGGCCGTCCGGCTGCCCTCCCCAGGTGCCTTACTTCCTGGTGGCCCAGCCACACGGAGAAACCATTTCTGCTCTGATGTCTTCCACGAAGAGCATCCACTGGCCTGTGGGCACATTCCCTGCAAAGCCGAGAGCTTGGCACCCCGAGACATCACGGGGTGCGAGAAGAGCCCGCCCCTCCCCCACGCATGCCCTGCTCCAGTCCCCAGCAGGCTCCGCAGGGCGAGGCCTTTGCACTCCTTTTTTTTTTTTTTTTTGACAGGCAGAGTTAGAGAGAAAGGTCTTCCTTTGCTGTTGGTTCACCTTCCAATGGCCGCTGCCGCTGGCACACCGCGCTGATCCGAAGGCAGGAGCCAGGTGCTTCTCCTGGTCTCCCATGGGGTGCAGGGCCCAAGCACTTGGGCCATCCTCCACTGCACTCCCTGGCCACAGCAGAGAGCTGGCCTGGAAGAGGGGCAACCGGGACAGAATCCGGCGCCCCAACCAGGACTAGAACCCGGTGTGACAGCGCCGCAGGCAGAGGATTAGCCTAGTGAGCCGCGGCGCCGGCCTGCACTCCTTTCTTGGAGCAGCTGAACCTCAGTGCGTCCCGAAGGCCGTGGCAGCTCCCACAGGAAGGAGGCCTCACGCTCCAGGAATGTTCTAGGCGGCAGAACTGTCCGCCGGGGGAGAGCTGTGAGCGTGCCACAGAGGCACCCGGAGAAACGGCGCAGTGGCCGCTGCTCTGTGCCTGCGTCAAGGAGGGGGGGTTGGGAGGGGGAGGAGACCCTGGAGTCTCTGCCTGCAGGCTGGGGAGATGAGGCTGGCCCAGAGTGAGCCAGGACTGTGCCGCGGTGCCCTGGGCTGCAGGACCCAGACTCAGAAGGCCTTGTCCTGGGCAGGCCTGGGAGGCACTGGAACTGCTGTAGACCTGGACAGGCAGCTCAAATAAGAGGAAGGGAGAGGTGGGAGAAAGTCCGGGCTGAGAGACACAGCGGAGAGGGGAGGTCTGGGCAGGTGCAGGTTCCAGCCCCAAGTGCCCTGGCTGTGGCACTGGGATCAGATGGCTGAATCTCCCCAAGCCTCAGTTTGCGCATCAGCAAAATGGAAATCATCCAGTGAGTTTTTGTCGGAAGACTGGAAACAGAAGCCCCTCACATAAGTGGATGCTCATAGCACCTCCCCCGCCTCAGGTCGTGACACAGACGCATCCCCTGGGGTGGCAGACGGCCCCAGGCTGAGAGCCGGTGGCTCCCACCAACCCCCAGGGCCTCCAGAAGCTGAGGGTGTGAGGGAGAGGCACGGGGAGGCGACTTAGGGGAGACGGTGGGGCTCAGCGAGCCGGGGGGACCCTGCAGGTGTTGGCCGTGGCCGCTGCTGGCCGCTCCAGGGCTCCATGGCGGAGCCCGTCCCACTTTCCTCAGAGTGCATGCGAACCAAAGAAATGCTGAGTTCACAGATCCCGGCGAGCCCGCAGCACAGTCAGTCCCTGAACAAGTGCGCAGCAGATGGCCCGCAAGGCCCCGCCGCCCTCCTCCCCGGCAGGAGACGGGAAGCGCCCCGGCCGCGGCCACAAAGGCGGCGGCAGGCTCGGAGTGACCGGCTCTCAGCAGCGCCATCCCCGGGGCCTGGGCATCTTGACCTGGCACCGCTTCCCCCGTCTCCAGTGTGCTGAATCTGCTTCCAGGGAGGCCGGCCCCACTGGGGACACCCTCGAGACCCTGCCAGGGGGGCACCAGAGCCAGGCGCTCAAGCCAGGGACGCGGTGGCTCTGGGTGACTGTGTGGTGCTGAATCAGTGGAGAAAGCGGCTCTTTCACTCGCATTCCCCAAGCAGGTGGCCAGGGGCAGGTGGACTGGGGGCAGGTGGCCGGGGGCAGGTGGCTGGGGGCAGGTGCCTGGGGGCAGGTGGCTGGGGGCAGGTGGCTGGGGGCAGGTGGACTGGGGGCAGGTGCCTGGGGGCAGGTGGCTGGGGGCAGGTGCCTGGGGGCAGGTGGCCGGGGGCAGGTAGGTGGAGGTAGGTGGCCAGGGGCAAGTGGACTGGGGGCAGGTAGCCGGGGGCAGGTGGCCGGGGGCAGGTGGCCGGGGGCAGGTGGACTGGGGGCAGGTGCCTGGGGGCAGGTGTCAGGGGCAGGTAGGTGGAGGTAGGTGGCCGGGGGCAGGTGGACTGGGGGCAGGTGGCCGGGGGCAGGTGGGCTGGGGACAGGTGGCTGGGGGCAGGTGGGCCAGGGGCAGGTGCCCGGGGTCAGGTGGCCGGGAGCAGGTAAACTGGGGACAGGTAGCCAGGGCAGATGGCCGGGGGCAGGTGGACTGGGGGCAGATGGCTGGAGGCAGGTGGATTGGGGGCAGGTGGACTGGGGGCAGGTGGCCGGGGGCAGGTGGCTGGGGGCAGGTGGACTGGGGGCAGATGGCCGGGGGCGAGTGGACTGGGGGCAGGTGGCCTGGGGGCAGGTGGGCTGGGGTTAGGTGCCCAAGGGCAGGTGGCTGGCGGCTTTCTGCCACCAAGTGCCTGTTAAGCTCTCTCTGAGGAGGCCCTTCCTCTGCTCCCCCGGCCAGCACCATCCCTGACTCTGGCCACCAGGGCTGGGCCAAAACCAGGAGCCAGGAGCCTCTTCCTGGTCTCCCACGTGGGTGCAGGGGCCCAAGCACTTGGCCATCATCAGTGGCCTGCCCAGGCCATCAGCAAGGAGTGGATCGGAAGAGGAGCGTGGTGCTCACGTGGGATGCGGGTGTTGCAGGCGAGGCTTAACCGACTACGCCCCACGCCGGCCCCTGAGACGAGTTTCTTAGCCCGAGACTGACACGGGGCTGAGCTGCTGGGGACTCGGCGCCGCTGTCAGAACTGTTTCTTGCCGCCATGCAGCTCTCGACCTCCAGCTCCCCCTGCCTGCAGGAGCCCCTAATCCTGCCTCGAAGCACCAAACGGTCATGACGCAGCGAGGAGCCTTCCGGAGCTGTGTGCTTGACAGTTGCCGCGTCAGTCAAGGCCACCGCCTCCTGGAAGCCCTCCTGGAATCCCAGCACCTGCCTCCTCTTGTCCTGAACCTACTCTCGCACAGCCGTTTTGGGGTTTCCCCTCTGAGAACACTGACACCAGTGGGTCAGACACGTTCCCCTGCGTCTTGAGGGATTCGCAACATTAAGTATTGCAGGCTAGCGTGCGGTTCCGATGTGTGGCTTCCGCTAGTTTTCTGCTTGTCATTTCTGTTCAGATGCCCAGGGACTGGCCATGCTGCTCCACGTGGCAGCAGGTGAGGCAGCCCGCGGGGCGGGAAAGTCCACCAGGGACTTGTGCGTGGGGCTGGTCTGCTGGAGCTCAGCCCGCCGCTGGGTGTGGCGTCTCCCAGCACCTGGCCTCGGGGCTGGGGGAGGCTGGCTCGCCAGGAGCATGGAGCCGAAGCCACAGCATGGGGGTCTAGCACAGCCTCGCTCATGCCACGTTCTCGTTGGAACAACCTTCGCCCTGGGCCAGCCTAGTTGTCAGCGGACAAGGCTTGACCCCAGGAGGCGTGGCTCACGGTGGCTCACTAAGGTGTGTTCACGTGAGTCGCCATGAGACGCTGCGTGCTGACGGGTGCGGTCTCTCTGGAGCACGGTGGCCGTGCTGCCAGCTGACCACGCCACCAGCTGACTGCCGACAGGCAGGGGGTGTCGCTGTTGTAGTTGGCGTCCTCTCTTTGACAGCCGTCTGCTAATATAACATTTTAAATGCCCAAAACCTGGGACCCAGCGTGTCTCCTGTGGGACTGTGTGCTGTCGTGTGTTTACACAGCTGCACACGGACGTTTGTCACGCGTGTGTGTGGTCGGCTGGAAATCAGCGGTCAGATAAGCCCTGCCACTCCCGTTCGAAATCAGTTACAGCTGCACCCAGTGGCCTGGAACATTCTGTTCTCTGAGAACGTTCCAGAAGGCGTGGGCAGTGCCGGTGGCACACACGTATTTAGGGCTGAACAACCAAAGGTTTTCACCACATGAACAAACCTCGGAGACCCGACGCCGAGGGAAGGAAGCAGGGGGTTCCGCTCGCAGCGGGCACGGGGCAGGCAGATCCACGGAGGAGAAAGGAGCCCGGGGCTGCCAGGGACAGGGACGCGCTGGGGGCTCGCGTGGCGCCGGGGGCCGAGTTGCAGTCTGGAGAGAGGGGAAGGGCTCTGCAGAGGGCGGCGGTGACACTGCCAGGACGCCGTGACTGCTCAGTGTCCCCGGGCCGCACGCTCGGGGCGGCTGCGAATGCGTGCATCCCGTGGGACAGAAAAGGGGGTGTAGGGACAGCCTGTGTGCGAGGAAGCTACACGGGGCCGACCAGGGGTGCGAGGGAGACTCCGTTCTCACCATGTCCTTTGGCCCAGCATTTCAGTTTTTTGCTGCTGTGTGCCTGTGTTGCATTTTAAAATATCTTTCTTCAGTGTCAAAAATGTTAAATCTTTACAGTGGCCAAGTGTGCTTTAGCAATATCCATGATAAATATCTAACGCATGTTCATAAGTGATTGATAGTATTATATTAACGTGTTTCTACAAGGTATATTATAAAATACATTTAGCCGAATATATTTAGCAGCCTGTGCCCTACTTTTGGCAGGATGAGAATTCCGCTCCGATGCGGTTGAAGTGATTATCCGCTGCAGGGGGACAGGACTGGGGCTTGGGTTTTTCCTCTATTACATAAGCAAATAAAACCTCCAAGCTGCCGCTTTCCTTTGAATCTTCTGTAAGGATGTGTGAGACGGCTCTGCCTCTTCTCCCGGTTTTCGCCGCCTTCTTTCTCTCTTCCTTTGAAAAAAACAGTCATGCTTTTTCTGGACAGAAAATTGTCCACGTACTGGCAAGTGTGACGCAGGAGGCCCAGCTGCAGGGGAAGGAGGGTGTCTCGTGCACCGAGCCTGCGGCGGAGACAGCCCCCAGCCGGCGTTCTGGATTTGGGGTTCCGTGTGCCCGACACACACACGTGTACACTCACACAAGCCCACATGGCATGCACAGGACTCCGCCCCACCCCCACGTCCCAGCCGCTCGCAGCCCTGCGCTCACACCCCGCTGTGCCTGGGCAGTCCCTACTCAGGGCTGGGACGTCGCCGCCCCCCAGGGGGTGTGGAGGTTTAAGCAGTGGGGAGCAGGTGTCGCTGAGACCTGAGTTTGAGCTCCTGCTCTGTACCTCTCTCCAGGGGCCGTGCACAGATACCCCAGGTCACAGAGGAGGAGGCTTGGGGAGACCTCCCCGCGGCAACGCGCCGTCAGCGTCCTCACGCAGGCGTGCTTCTGGGGTGGTCGTGTTTGCCGTGAGCCTCGTCCGCGGTGGTTTTGCCGCAGGAGCAGCATTTCCCCAGGTGTTTCACAGGATGCCGTCCACATGGGCACCCGGGCTGCCCCATCAGACCCGGGGCAGCAGAATGGTGGCGGAGTTACAGCTCCCAGCTCCGCCCACCTGGAGCCGGGGCAGGAGGGGCCAGGCTGTTCTGCGGGTTCCTCCAGTCAGAGGCTGCACCCTGACCCCCATCTCCTCCAAAGCACCCCCCCATAGCATCACCTTGGGGGTCAGGAATTCAGCGTGGATGGCGATGACCATGGGCGACAAACTGGACAGCATCCACGCAGCCGCAGCACAGAGGGGCAGGTGCACTGGCGCTGTCCCCTCGGGCCCTCCAGGTGAGCCCAGGGCTCCCCTGCCCCAGCCCCGGTTATTCCCCAGGGCAGGTGGATCTCTGCCGCGCCACCTGTCAGTGTGTACCGCCCAGTTCCATGGATGTGTGTGGCAAACCACCGTGCCAGGATACACCTTCCCCACTGGAAGTGAGGTCTGACCTGAAGAATGACCCGGCTGGAACTGACGGCGGCAGCCCTTGGTCCTGCGACGCCGGGGTCGTGCTGAGCGTCCCAGAGTCACACACAGTGAGCGCGTACAGCGGCTCCCGGCTGTTCCGCTATCTCTGTTGTTATCCGCACGTTCAAAGCAGGGAGCCTTGGAGAATGGCCGATGCCCCTTGAGAGGAAGGCCGCCGGTGCAGGCTGGCGACTGGATTGATGAGGACTGAACAGGAAGCCGTTTCCCTGCAAGTTGGAGGCTTTGGGGAATCGGTGCAGATGCACGGTGAGATCCCACGGGCAGGGCTGGGCACAGGTCACCCCTCCTGGCCCCGGCCACGTGACCGTCCCGTCTTTCCACGCCGTGGCCCACTGAGCTGGAACTCACACTCAATGCAGTTGCCCCATTACAGAGCGTCTGCACGCCGCCACAGCCATCCTCCTCGTCCCCGTGCCCGTGCCCGTCACGCAGGGCTCCCCCACCTGCCTCTCGCCCCGGCCAGCCTCTCTGCCCCTGCCCGGGGCGTGCCAGCTCTGGACGTCTCCTGTGGCTGGCGGCACACCATGGGTGGGGTTTAGCAACTGCTGCTTTAGTTCAGCGGCACATCGTGAATGCTGTGCACCCACCGGTACTTCCTGTTCCCGTGGTCACTGGAAAGACAGACCCGTGTCGACCCACTCATCTGCGTGGCTTCCACCGTGACGGCCCTGCCGTGAGCACTGCTGTGAGCCTTTGGGGGACACGCGTGCTTCTGCGGGCCGGGCACCGTGGGGAGCACGGTTCCTGGGTGGTGTGGTCGCGTTCCCAGGTGTCTTGCAGCAGCGAGGTGGCTGAGCCTTGTTTGGTTGTTTGTCGACCTCTCCCTGCGCCTCCAGCCGCGGGCCTGGCTGGACAGCGGGAGGTCTGAGTGGCTCCGTGGCTGGCCCCTCGGTGCTCCTGGCACCCGTGGCCCCCAGCCCCGGGCTGCATGTGGCCCACCTGGCTGGACAGCGGGAGGTCTGAGTGGCTCCATGGCTGGCCCCTGGGTGCTCCCGGCGCCCATGGCCCCCAGCCCCAGGCTGCATGTGGCCCGCCTGCCTGGCTCCCTTGGCTCTCCTTTGTTAACTTCATGTTGGCCTCCTTAGGCTCTGGACTCCCAGCCTGGCAGAGTGGAAGCTCAGAGGTCTGTGTGCAGTGAGTGATCACATGACTGCAGGGACGAGGGAATGAGTGACGTCCCCGTGGTCCCAGAGCTGGATGTTGGGGCAGACGCACTCGACGTAACAGGGAGCTTTCCTGCAGTCACGCTGGCTTCCCGGGGAAGCGCCGAGCGCCCGTCACCCGGGGGCCACAGAGGCCGTCCCCTCGGAGAGCAGATGGTGACCTCTGGGGTCCCCTTCGGGAGGGCTTCCCACTCACTGGGCCCCCTCCAAGGCCGTGTGCGAGCTGCGTGGGGACTGTGGCTGAGCAGGTCCTGGCGTGAGCCTGGAGGAGCGGGTCTCGTTCTGGGCGGGGCCGCCGCCCACGAGCTGGGATCGTGTCGCAGACTGCATGAGCCGATGCACACGGCACCCCCTGCGCTGCACCACGTGCGCATCAGAAACACTGGGTCACGCCCCCTCCCAGCCCCGGCCACAGCTTTGAAAATGGGAGACCTATTCTGGCGGTGGGGACTCAACTGTCCCTCCCTGCGACACCCCAGGGCACAGCGTCGCCCCCACCCTGCACAGTGTTTGGTGCGTGCCCTTGGACTCATGGCATGAGTGCCGGCTGGCGGTTGGAATCCCGGGTGCCACACCAGCTTCCCAGGGCAGAGAGGGGTGGGGCTCCTTCAGGTCCCAGAGTGGCTGGGAGCCCAGGGGGGGAAACTGTGGAGGCAGAGATGTCAGACTCAGCCCGGGGCACACGGGGCCCTCCTGCGTAGTTCTGCAGACTGGAGGCAGGGGAAGAGGGTGCCCGTGGGCGTCCCTCCAGCTGCACCTGCTTGGCCTTATCCAGGGGCACCCACCACTCTCAGTGGCCATTCTGTTGCTGCCAGTGTTGTCCTGGTGCCCCCGCCCCCAGCCCTGGACCCAGGATGGAGGCTGCAGGAGGAGCGGGTGCTTGGTCTGTTCTGTTGCCCAAAACGTGTCCACTCTGTGGGCTCTCAGTGTGTGTGTGTCTCGAAAGGGAATCAGACGTGTGGTCTCAAGCCCAGGGAGCCAGCGCCGCTGCCCCCACCCCCGCCCCCCAGGCTGGGACTGGCAGCTTTGTAGGAGGGCGGGCCCGGGGACGGGGCTGTTCCTCAACAAGGATGCTGTTTTCCCATTTCCAGTGAACACAGCATTATTCAGTTCCCGGGAGGCCTCCTAAATGGAGTTGACTCTGAGATGAGATTGCGGCTTTAAACTGATTTCTCAGAGGACGCCATGTGTGTCAGCACCTGTACCCTGCTCCGGCAGCTTCCAGGACATCTAAGCGTGGCTCTTCCTCAATTGGAGGTCCCCCTGGCCTGGCTCCACTAAGTAGTTATGGCTTCAGGGCTCCGGACTGGAGAACGCCCCCGGCTCTCCATCACTGCTGCTCCAGGGACCCCAGACCCTGGGCCGGCCAGCACCGCATCCTGGGGGCTCCGAACGGCCTGGGATGCAGGGGGAGGGGGCAGCACCGCCCCCAGAGCCTGGTGGGAAAGATGGATTTGAGCTCCATTTATGTTTCCACCCGCTGGTGGCGGAAGCCCCTGCTGTGTCTGGCGAAGCCGCCCGGGAGGGACTTTGGCTCCTGGCGTCCACCTGCCTCTCGAGCCAGGCCGCTCAGAGACAGGAGGCTTGAGGCGGCCTCCTGGGCGTGCAAGGAGGGTGGGGCTTCCTTGAAGGTGGTCTTCGGCGGGGCTGAGCCAACGCCGCGGCAGCCCCGGGGTGAAGCGGGGCACGGAGGCTCCGGCTGGTTGGCCTCTGCCTCTGACAGGAAGGGAGGCACCTGGGTAATGGCCACAGCAGGTGTGGCTGCCAGGGCTTTGGCTTGCAAACAAAGCCAACGCAAAGGGAGTGCGTGGAGTGAGGTGTGGGAGGCCACAGGGTCCAAGAAGCAGAGGAGTGGACGAGGACCGAGCTGCTGGCAGATGCAGGGGACGAGTGGTGTCCCCGAGCGAGGGCGCTGGGGCAGCTCGGCCATGCCGGCGATTCCTCCTTGGTTGCAGCGGATGTGGGCAAAGACGTGGAAGCGCACATCCCAGCTGAGACCACGTGGTCCGTGCAGAAGGGGAAATTGGAGGATCCGTTCAGCTCCTGCGGCTGTAGGGTGGGGTGATGCCAAGCACGCGCCCCGGCTTGCTCTATGGGCTCGGCCCCACGGGCCGGGAGGAGGGCCTCGCTTGCGGAGAAAATGCTGTGCCTGAAGTCAGGGGGTGCCAGGAGCTCTGGGGGAGAAATCTCCCCGCCAGGCCTCCCAGCGCCCCCAAGGTCAGACCCGGTGTCTGCACAGTGGGCGGCCCTGGGGCGCGTGGAGGCTGCACCTGCCCCTCCCGTGGTGAGTCAGCCCCCAGCACTCACCAGCTCTTCCTGCCTGGTCCAGCTGTTGGCCTCAGGCTCTGGCTTCGCCCGCACCCCTGCTGGCTCCACCGCTCCACCTGTCGGCTTCCTGTGAGGCCTGCCGTCCAGCCTTTGGGGTGGCTTTCCCACTCGGAGCAGAGCAGTGCACCACGTGGCCGGGCTTTGCCAGGACTCGTGGCCGGGCTTTGCCAGGACTCTTGGCCGCTGGCCGGGCGTGGGGACTCTGAGGGCCTCTGGAGGTTGACACGAGGGCTGTGAGGCCACCTGGGCTGCCCCGACTCCTCCCAGCGCCTGACTTCCTGAATTGCTGCTCCTTGGACAAGGCCTGGGCTCTGCACCTCGCAGTGCACCCCCAGGACGAGGGCCCCTCTCCCTGCCTTCTCCGTAGCTTACCCTCTGAAGAAGTTCCTTATTTGAAAAGCAGGTAGGTAGCCAGAGACCTAGACACAGATACCGACAGAAGGAGGTCTTTCATCTGAGCACTCCCTCTGCCATGTGAACTAGAAAGTGGAACGGGAGCGGAGCCGGGACTCAGACCCAGGCGCCCTGACACGGGACGCCAGCACCTCCAGTGGCGTCTAGGTGGCGGTCTTGCTGTCACCAGCCTTGATGCAAGAATGCGATCTTATCGTGGAAACTATCCCTTTCATTTACAAATACAGAACTGGCTGCACGAAGTGACACCTTCAGAAGCTTTGCCACAAAGAAAAGCGGCATGCAGGCTGCGGGACCAGACAGGGCTGGCAGGGAGAGGGCCTGGTGGTTTGCAGACGCATCGATGCTTCATTAAGATCCAGCAAGTCCTTGGACACACAGCCAGGGGTGAGGACCTGACACAGGAGAACAGACGTTGTTCCCGTGAATTCTCACAGAGTGAGCTGGCTACAGTCCCCCAGCAGCAAGCGACATGGCCCTGCCGGACTGAGACGTGGGGCCGGTGCGGTGGCGCCGTGGTTCTAGCTGCCCTGGTGATGCTGGCTTCCCATGTGAGGGCAGGTTCACGTCCCGGCTGCGCCATGTCTGATCCAGCTCCCTTCTAATGGCCGGAGAAAGCAGGGGAGGATGGCCCAAGTGCTTGGGCCCCTGCACCCACGTGGGAGACCTGGATGAAGCTCCTGGCTCCTGGCTACTGTGTGGCCCAGCCCTGGCCATTGTGGCCCCATGGGAGGTGAACCAGCAGGTGGAAGATCTCTCTCTCTCTCTCTCTCTCTCTCTCCCTCTCCCTCTCTCCCTCTCTATCTCTCGCACTCTCTATATAACTTTGCCTTTCAAATAAATAAATAAATCTTTAAAAAAGAGTGCGGCACTTGTGGGCTCCCGTGGAGCCCTCTCCTCGCTGCGTCTGTAGCCAAGTGAACGGGGCTGGTCACGGGCCCACGCCGAGCCCCGGTGGGAGGGTGGGGTGGGCAGGTGGGAGGCTGCGTGCAGAAAGCCTTTCCTTCCCTTCTGAGGGTCTGAGAGTGAGAGCTCCCTCAGTCCCCTGCCGGACCCCTCGTCTCGGCAGTCAGCGGCACCCGAGACCCCCCCACGCCCGTCACCGCCGTTCTCTGTAAACCACACTTGTGCCAGGTAACTCGACCACCTCATGCATTTAGCAGAGCTCAGCAGGCGCAGATCCCGTAGCGAGCTCTGGAGCACACCCCGTGTCTGTCTTCCGGGCACTTGGGAAACGCAGTGTTTCAGCGCTGGACCTGGGAGCACGGCTCCTGGAAGGCCTCCAGCCACCCTCCCTGGAACGAGTCCAGCTCTTCTGGAAGGGCTGATAGCTGCAGAGGCTGCCCCGTCCTCCTCCTCCTTGAGCAGAAATTAATATTAACCTGACTGGTGGGCGGAGAGGGGAGGGCGGCGATCAGGGCACTCGGCTCCTGGAGCGATCGCTCATTCATTATTCATTCAACAAACATTTGCTGATCACCTCCCGTGGGTCAGTGCTGTGAGGCGTCCTGAGACGGCAGCAGGGAAGGAAGCCGTGTCCTTGCCGTCACGGGGCCGCATCCCGAAGCGGGAGCTGGGTGGTGAACTCCGGGATGCATGCAAACAAGCCACGGGCCGTGTGCTGTGTAGTCGGATAAGAGTGGCCGACCCAGCCCACTTCACGGGCTGGTGCTGTGGGCGGACGGGCCATGGGCAGCAGGCGAAGGCGGCAGTGGCTGAGCCAGGGAGGAGAGCAAGTGCGAGGCATTGGGGTGCAGGGACACTCGGCGTGTGCCGCAGAGGGGGCTGTGTGGCAAGGACTTGGCACGTGGGATAGAAGGTCTCTCTCTGCTCCATGTGTGTGCACACGTGGGTGTGTGTCTCTCCCTTGGTCACTCTGCCTTTCCAATAAAAAGATGAATATTTTAGGCTGGCACCATGGCTCACTAGGCTAATCCTTCACCTGCGGCGCCGGCACACTGGGTTCTAGTCCCAGTCAGGACGCCAGATTCTGTCCCGGTTGCCCCTCTTCCAGGCCAGCTCTCTGCTGTGGCCCGGGAGGGCAGTGGAGGATGGCCCAAGTGCCTGGGCCCTGCACCCGCATGGGAGACCAGGAAAAGCACCTGGCTCCTGGTTTCGGATTAACGAGGTACGCTGGCCGCGGCGGCCATTGAGGGTGAACCAACGGCAAAGGAAGACCTTTCTCTCTGTCTCTCTCTCTCACTTTCCACTCTGTCAAAAAAAAAAAAAAAAAAGAAGAATATTTTAATAACAGAATCCCTCTAACTTTATAAATAGTGACATCTGGGTGTCGCCTCTGAATGTTTGATGCTGTTTGTGGAGGACAGGCCAGGCGGGGGCTGTTCTGTCACAGGTGAGGGCGAGAGCCCCCGCGTTGGGGACAGGGCGGCCCCGCCTGCTCCGGGGCGCGCCTCTCCTTGTCATTGTCACCCGTCCGTCTGATTTGCAGTAGATAGCTGCTCTCATTCTGCCGCGCCGTCATCTCTCTGATCTTCAGACTTCAGGGGCAGGGCCAGAAGGAATGAAGGCACCATTGCTCGCTTTTCCCCTCCAGACTCAGGAGGGAACGCCGCATGCTTGGCATCAGGGCGCCCTCGGGACCCCGTAGCCCGGATCCGTGCTGTACACTAACTGCAGGGGGGACAGGGTGCCGGGGCGACGCCTCTGTGCCCTGGAATGTCGGGTGGGGTCCCAGCTCGTCCCAGGCGGCCGGATACCCTCGCTCAGCACCGAGAATGGCAGCGGTCGCTGATGCGAAGAACCTGGGGCGCTACAAAGTTGTGATGGAGGCAGGTGCTCCCCAGAGCTGGTTTCCTGTGAGGCTCGAGTTTTGTGGCTTGGCTTCCCCCGGTCCGCGCGTCTTTCTCTCCGCCCTTCCCGGCTGCTCTGAGTTCTTGGCCAGTCTGCTCGGTCAAGGTGTTTTCTGTTACTTGGAGTCTGCAGCCCAGGCCGACACAGACAGCACCTGGAGCGCCCGGGGAGCACCCGGATGCCGCTGCTGGCACGGGTTCCGCGGGGGAAGCTAATGAAGCCCCTCCCAGAGGTCGGGGACCTGCCCTTTGCCCTCATGAAATACGCATAAGGCAGAATGAATAACACACGGCCCCGGTCAAGTGGTGCTGCACCCCGGGCAGCCTCTCACGCGAAGGTCGGCTTCTTCCTTTTGTTCTGTCTGCAGACGCTAAGCCGTCAATCACGGCTGGTGAGTGGGAGCTGCAATCCCCGTGGTGGGCAGGGGAAGGCCTCTGGCCTTTAACACACCCCAGAACCAATTTTCTTCCCAAATAGAGTCCTGTAGCTGAGAAATTTGGTAAATTGGGTTTCCAGTGGTCCAAATAGGATTGTGACTATTGGGAAAATTTATTTGCTTTCAAGTAAGAGCTTTTTTAAGCCAATTTTGAAAATTCTCCCCAAGAGTTACTGCAGCAAATCTGCTCCGTTGCTTCATCAAGTGTTGGTCCTGGGTGCTCTCCAGAGCCCCGCAAGCGGTCAGCTTCCTTCCTTTAACAGCCGAGCTCTGTGTGAGCTGGGCAGTCCTGGTCCCACCCAGGCAAATGGCCGGCAAAGGCTCCAGTCTTCTCAGAGACTTGGAGTGACGCTGGCTGCAGAGTTGCACACAGATTTCTTCTTTGGCTGTCAGCGTGCTGTGCGCCACGGCATCTGTCTGATGGAGACAGGGCCGAGTAGAGGTGCTGTATGTGGATCTCAGGGGCTCAGGGGCCCCGGCTCACGATGGACGGGAGTGAGCCCTTGTCTCTGCTGTGGCTAATTCCTGGGCAGCCCCTGGCCTGGCCTGGCAGGGTGTGTCTGAGCTGTGGCATTAGCAGCCAGCCTCGAGGTCACCAGGCGTGAATGTGGTGTCCAGTTGGCTGAAACCAGCAGCTAACATGTATGGATGCATGCTTTAGACTCACGTGTTCATGTGTTTAGCCCCCATATCAACTGCGTGGAATGGGAGGGATTGGCTCCCCCGCTTTGCAAAGAGAGAAAATGAGGTGGAGCCGTGCACATCACCCACCGCCGCCTGTGGGAGCCAGGACCCGTGCCCCGCATCTCTGAACATCCACACAGGAATCCTGACTCCACACGGGCTCCCGTGTGGGCGCCCTGGCCCTGCCCTCTGCCCCTCTTCCAGTCTTTCCTGTCTTTCCCATTCCTCAGGGACAGTGCCCCTGGGCGGCCCGTGTCGCTCGCATGTCGTGTGGAGTTCCCGTGTTGTCACAGCAGTGGGCCAGAGCAGGGGCATTTTCCAGGGTTCGAGGCTCCCGGGCATCCCTCTCGGGCTCAGGCAGGCTTCGGACCATTGGGTTTTTGCCACGTCCAGCACTAGAGAAAGTGAGTCGTTGCTGAGTGCAGCCAGTTAGGTAGCCAAACAGCTCCTGGGCATCCCGTGGGTGTGGCCATGCCAGCTCTGCTGTGACAAGGAGACACAGGGGCCCCGGGGAAGAAGGCGGGTCTGAGCCCGTGGTGGGGGCTGGCCCGAGCATTGTGGGGGAATTTCGCAGACGGCACCGTGTAGAGCAGGCTCCGCCCTGAAGGCTCCGGCTGCGGCGTGGAGAGCGCCCCTCCCAGTGTGGAAGCCCTGGCCCTCACTCCCCAGGAGCCGTAACTCCCTCCTGGCGTTTGCAGCCCAGGGCTCGACGGCCTGGACCTTGGCGTTTGCAGCCCAGGGCTTGATGGCCTGGGTTTCCTTTCCCAGCAGACAGATCCTGGCATCTCATCAATCGTGATTCCCTGGGTCTCACTCCCTGCCCGGGGAATTAACGAAGATTCATGAGTCCCAGTGCTCTGGTGGGTGCAGCAAGCCTGCCGCGGCTCCCTGCCCCCACCACCGAGCAGCAGGGAGCGTGGGGTGGAAAACAGTGAGCCCTGGAGATGGGTGCACCTGCAGCCCACGGGCACCCCGGCACAGGGAGGGACTCCCCACTGCTCTTCCCCGCTCTCGGGGCCAGTGTGTGCTTTGGTCTTTGTTGCGTGCAGTGGAAAACCCCTTCGATTTGCCTGCAAACATGCAGCCTTCCTAGGAGGTGCCTGAGATGAGGAAACGCTCACGGGCCCTGGGCCACCTGCACAGCCGGCGTTCTTAGACTGCCCGCCTTCCTCATTTCCGGCAGCATCGGCTCTGCCGAGTCCACAGCCCTGGAAGGCCGGCTCCTTCCCACACTTCCTGCCACAGGCACTGTCAGACTTCTGCAGGATTCCAGGGAGTGAATGCTGTCGGCTTTGCAGGATATCCTCACCTGATGCAACTGCTAAACTATGCTGAAGAAAAAAAGAAGAAGAAGCAGAAGATGGGGCCGGCGCTGTGGTGTAGCGGGTAAAGCCGCCACCTGCAGCGCCGGCATCCCATATGGGCGCCGATTGGACTCCCAGCTGCTCCACTTCCCACCCAGCTCTCTACTATGGCCTGGGAAAGCAGTAGAAGATGGCCCAAGTCCTTGGGCCCCTGCACCTGCATGGGAGACCTGGAGGAAGCTCCTGGCTCCTGGCTTCAGAGCGGCGCAGCTCTGGCCATTGCGGCCAATTGGGAAGTGAACCAGCAGATGGAAGACCTCTCTCTCTCTCTCTCTATCTCTGTAACTCTGACTTTCAAATTAATAAATAAATCTTTTTTTTTAAATAAAGGACTCAGGGTACTGGGAATGTGACCACGTCAATGCAGTCTTTAAAAAAAAAAAAAAAAAGTGCCATTTACTTATTTCAAAGGCAGGGATCCTCCGTCTGCCGGTTCACGCCCCAGATGACCACAACAGCCTGGGCTGGGCCACACCGCGGCCAGGAGCCAGGAGCTCCAAGGGGCTCTCCCACATGGCAGGGGCCCAAGTCCTTGGGTCGTGACCTGCTGCTTCCCCAGGTACGTTAGGGAGCTGGGTCAGAAGCAGAGCAGGCAGGACTCAAACCAGCGCTGCAGTGTGGATGCTGGCGTCGCCAGTGGGAGCCTGACCCACTGCACCACAGCTGTGCTTTGTCACCAGGAAAGCAGCCACAGACAGCATGCGTGCAGGCGGCCGGGCTCTGCTAGAGTGCCCCAGAGTCCCCAGGTGCCTTGTGATGCTGTCTCTGACCCCAGCCTCCTTCGGGGAGGAAGTGGGGCTGCCACCGTCATGGTGACTCCGCCACCGGCGAGCTGTGTGGCAGACACGTTGTCTTCCCTTCCTGGGCCTCAGTCCATCATCTGCTCAGCCAGGATTTGTGCTCAAGCGCAGCGGGGTGAGCTTGCTCCAAGCACATTCCTGAACTCTTCGCTAGGCGCGCTGTCGGTCAGATTCTTAGCAGAACTGCCCTGGCCAAGCAGTCCAGCGCAGCACAGACAAGAGAAACAGCCAGGCTCACCGAGGCCAGGGCTGGAAATGGCACTGCCGGCGCTTGGGGAACAGCGCGAGGGCCTGGACACCGGGAGCACCCCTCCGCTGCCCCCCAGAACTGCGACACAAGTTCACCCGGAAGTCCCAGCTGCGGATCCTGAGCCCGCGCTGTGGCCAGGTCCCCAGTGGGCGCGCCTGGCACGGTGGAGCCTGGGGAGGCGGCTCAGCCGCTCAGCTCCTGTGAGAGAGTGGGACCTGCTGCAGGGGCTGGAGGGTAGCGTGGGGGACGCACCTGCGAGGCTGAGCTTGAAAGAGGCCTGCCTGCCCCAGAGGCCATCCGGGTTTCTGCTGCGAGTGTCTGGTAAACTGGATTGACCCTTCGTAAGAAGAGTGATGGAAAAGTACTCCAAGGGCCACATCAGCACTGCTTGTGTGCCACATAATCCTGACCTTGACCTTGACCCTAACACTAACACCCTAACCCCCTAACCCTAGCCCCCAGCTCCCTAACCCTAACACCCTAACCCTGACCCTAACCCTAACCCATAGCCCCCAACACCCTGACCCTAACACTAACACCTTAACCCCCTAACCCTAACATCCTAACACCCTGACCCTAACCCTAACCCCTAGCCCCCTAACACCCTGACCCTAACACTAACACCCTAACCCCCTAACCCCTAACACCCTAACCCTGACCCTAACCCTAACCCCTAGCCCCCTAACACCCTGACCCTAACCCTAACACCTTAACCCCCTAACCCTAACACCCTGACCCTAACCCCCTAACCCTAGCCCCCAGCTCCCTAACCCTAACACCCTAACCCTAACCCCTAACACCCTAACCCTGACCCTAACCCTAACCCATCGCCCCCAACACCCTGACCCTAACACTAACACCTTAACCCCCTAACCCTAACACCCTAACACCCTAACCCTAACCCCCTAACCCTAGCCCCCAGTTCCCTAACCCTAACACCCTGACCCTAACACTAACACCCTAACCCCTAACACCCTAACCCTAACCCTAACCCCTAGCCCCCTAACACCCTGACCCTAACACTAACACCTTAAACCCTAACCCTAACACCCTAACACCCTGACCCTAACCCCCTAACCCTAGCCCCCGCTCCCTAACCCTAACACCCTAACCCTAATCTAAAGCTTCTTAACTTGTGTAGGGGCCGCTCCATCCCTGCCACCTGGGCCCGGGTGCCCCAGAGCGGCTCCTTGGTCCTATGCTCTGGGGACACGTGGGGGCAGGGGAGGGCGCAAGGGGCGCGTCCCGAGGTCAGAGCCGGCTGAAGCGTGCTCCTCTCTCCTTCCAGAAGCAGCAGTCCCTTCAGCGAGGTCGCGCAGCTCGACTTTGAAGTCACCAGCTTCAGCAGCCTGTCGGGCACCCAGCCCATCACCTGGCAGCTGGAGTACCCGGGCCGAGCGCCCGCCGGCGTCGCCGTCTCGGAGATCTTCGTCAGCCAGAAGGACCTGGCCGGCATCGTCCCCTTGGCCGTGGTAAGATGGCCGTCGGTGGCCACCGTTGTCTGAAGCTCCGGTGTTCCTGCGCCCTGGAAGCAGCTCCGTGTCCCTGACCAGGCTGTCGGAGCCCCGTCACCTCGCTAGGGTCCCGACATCCACGTGCGTCGCAGCCGGCTGAGCTCTTCCCGGCGTCTGTTCCAGTCCTTCTCTCCCTGTCCCATTTTCCTCCTTTGAAATGTCCCACCTGTGTTCTTACTGTCGCTCCCCCTCTTCGTGGAGGAACGACACAGGACCCTGCGCTGTTCTTTCGTCTGCTCGGCCCTCCCCGGGTTTGCTGCTGGTTCTTCCCGGGTTGGCTACCGACCCTTCCACCTCCGTGGAAGGGCGGTGCCCCCTGCCACATTCCCCACTTCCGCGGGGGAGCGGCACACCGCCGGCCGGCTTTCTCGGGGGCTGCTCAGATGTTATCTGGATGTTCCCTTTAGATGTTCCTCCTTTATAGTCCTCTTCCACCAATCCCAACTCTGCTACCCACACGCCGAGTACGCTGCTCTCCTCCAATCAGGAGCAGGTCCTGCAGTTTATTGGTTGAACTGGAGGCAGCTGCGTAGAAGCTGTTTTCTCCTCTCCCAGCGCCATATTGTGGGAGAGCAGATGCATAGAATAAGTCTTAATTCCAGTAACTTAGTCTAGTCCGAGTTGCTCCCCACACTTACAAAGGGAGCAGATCGCGCGCATTTCCTGTACGCAGTGCTGGGCGCGTAGTGGTGCCTCCCTCCCCGCCTCCTCCTCACTTTCTTATTTTTCTCTTAATTTTCACAGTCACGTACTCAGCACTGCTTTATGATCACCAGCTTAACCCGGAGCTTGGGGCCCTGGCGCGTGCCAGGCTGGGCCAGGCTGTGCTGTGGGGACAGGCCACCCCACATCCTGGGGCCCTGGCGCGTGCCAGGCTGGGCCAGGCTGTGCTGTGGGGACAGGCCACCCCCACATCCTGGGGCCCTGGCGCGTGCCAGGCTGGGCCAGGCTGTGCTGTGGGGACAGGTGACTCCCACATCCAGGGGCCCTGGTGCGTGCCAGGCTGAGCCAGGCTGTGCTGTGGGGACAGGCCACCCCATATCCAGGGGCCCCGGCACGTGCCAGGCTGGGCCAGGCTGTGCTGTGCGGACAGGCCACCCCACATCCAGGGGCCCCGGCGCATGCCAGGCTGGGCCAGGCTGTGCTGTGGGGACAGGTGACTCCCGCATCCTGGGGCCCTGGCGCGTGCCAGGCTGGGCCAGGCTGTGCTGTGGGGACAGGCGACCCCACTCCTGGGGCCCTGGCGCGTGCCAGGCTGGGCCAGGCTGTGCTGTGGGGACAGGCCACCCCCACATCCTGGGGCCCTGGCGCGTGCCAGGCTGGGCCAGGCTGTGCTGTGGGGACAGGTGACTCCCACATCCAGGGGCCCTGGTGCGTGCCAGGCTGAGCCAGGCTGTGCTGTGGGGACAGGCCACCCCATATCCAGGGGCCCCGGCACGTGCCAGGCTGGGCCAGGCTGTGCTGTGCGGACAGGCCACCCCACATCCAGGGGCCCCGGCGCATGCCAGGCTGGGCCAGGCTGTGCTGTGCGGACAGGTGACTCCCGCATCCTGGGGCCCCGGCGCGTGCCAGGCTGGGCCAGGCTGTGCTGTGGGGACAGGCGACCCCACTCCTGGGGCCCCGGCGCATGCCAGGCTGGGCCAGGCTGTGCTGTGGGGACAGGCCACCCCACATCCTGGGGCCCCAGCGTGTGCCAGGCTGGGCCAGGCTGTGCTGTGGGGACAGGCAACTCCCGCATCCTGGGGCCCCAGCGCGTGCCAGGCTGGGCCAGGCTGTGCTGTGGGGACAGGTGAGCCCACATCCTGGGGCCCCAGCGTGTGCCAGGCTGGGCCAGGCTGTGCTGTGGGGACAGGCAACTCCCGCATCCTGGGGCCCCAGCGCGTGCCAGGCTGGGCCAGGCTGTGCTGTGGGGACAGGCCACCCCACATCCAGGGGCCCCGGCGCGTGCCAGGGTAGGCCAGGCTGTGCTGTGGGGACAGGTGACTCCCACATCCTGGGGCCCTGGTGCGTGCCAGGCTGGGCCAGGCTGTGCTGTGGGGACAGGTGACTCCCGCATCCTGGGGCCCTGGTGCGTGCCAGGCTGGGCCAGGCTGTGCTGTGGGGACAGGTGACTCCCACATCCAGGGGCCCCGGCGCATGCCAGGCTGGGCCAGGTTGTGCTGTGGGGACAGGCCACCCCACATCCAGGGGCCCTGGCGCGTGCCAGGCTGGGCCAGGCTGTGCTGTGGGTACAGGCGACTCCCACATCCTGGGGCCCCGGCGCATGCCAGGCTGGGTCAGGCTGTGCTGTGGGGACAGGCCACCCCCACATCCTGGGGCCCTGGCGCGTGCCAGGCTGGGCCAGGCTGTGCTGTGGGGACAGGTGACTCCCGCATCCTGGGGCCCCGGCGCGTGCCAGGCTGGGCCAGGCTGTGCTGTGGGGACAGGTGAGCCCATATCCAGGGGCCCCGGCGCGTGCCAGGCTGGGCCAGGCTGTGCTGTGGGGACAGGTGAGCCCACATCCTGGGTCCCCGGCGCGTGCCAGGCTGGGCCAGGCTGTGCTGTGGGACAGGCCACCCCCACATCCTGTGGCCCCGGCACGTGCCTGGCTGGGCCAGGCTGTACTGTGGGGACAGGTGACCCCACATCCTGGGGCCCTGGTGCATGCCAGGCTGGGCCAGGCTGTGCTGTGGGGACAGGCCACCCACACCTCCCCGGGACCTCGGGCTGTGCGGGTCACTCTCGGTGATTCTGTGCTGTACGGTGTCAGGGGTGCTCCTCCCTGCAGCCCCCGGGGACGGACGCCTGCTGTGTCCCCGTCTGCCCTGGCCCGAGGGGGCTCACCAGGCTCGCCAGGCCCTTGGCGGGCAGCAAGGTCGACCTGATGTGCACACAGGGGAGTCCGTGAGCACCGTGCGGTGCAGGCTCTGTGCAGCCACAGTGCGCTTGCCTCCGCTCACCGCTGCCACCTCCATGAATTCCTCGTGAGTTTGGCAATGACGTACCAGGGTTTTTCGGATTATAAGGCTACAAACACAGCTCAAATTAAAGTGGTGTCATGTAACGAAAAAAGTCTAGAGAAATGTTCCTCACACTTTAGTGTACCTACAGATCACGTGTGCGCATGCATTGCACATACAGATCACATGCATGCATGCATAGTGTACGCACAGACCATGTGTGCACATACATTGTACTTGCAGATCAGGTATGCAGATCACATGTGTGCATGCATTGCACATACAGACCGCGTGTGCACATACAATGAACATGCAGATCCCACGTGTGCATACCGAGAACAGTGTGCATGCAGAGCATTGTATACAGAGAGTGCATCCTACAGATCATGTGAAGATGTCCACACGCAGCCCGCAGATGTCCACATGCAGACCACAGATGTCCACACGCAGGCCACAGATGTCCACACGCAGCCTGCAGATGTCCACATGCAGGCAGTGACTGTGGGAGCATCGTAAGGCCCCAGAGTGGGTCCTGACTTCCCACGCCCACGGAGACCCCGGCCCCTGCCGGTTTCCTGCCTGCTTTTCCACCCTGCGGAGGCCTGCAGAGGTTCAGCCGCTGAAATGGCCCACCACACTTGGTTATGTGGCTCTCCCCAACATATTCAGTCTTGTCTCTTGCCTCGAAAACCCGGAGAGATTCACTGTCTGTCCTTTAGTGAGAAAACTTGCAATGTCCGTCCGAGGGCGCAGGGTGGGCGCCCAGTCTCCGTCCCACCTGTGTCAACAGAGCGACAGGCAGATACCCCGGAAGAGCAGAGCCGTGAGGAAGAGGCATGCGTTTAACGACACAATAGACACTGCTGCCTAGACGGCACCATGTCCGTGGAAGGTCTCTGCACAAAGCGCATGACGTAACATCCTGGATGTGATGACACAGTAAGACACCGTTACAGCTCATTCCTGGGGCGTTCCCTGAAATGTATTTCCGCTGTAGTTACTGGGTTTCTGTGAATGAATGAAATGGCTGCTGACGCCACACCCGGCGAGTCCCCACTGGGCGCTCCAGCTGCTCCGTCCAGGGGGTCCCCGACGGGCAGGCACCTGCGGAGCTCCTGTGACGTCATCCTCCTGCCTCACCTGGGCCTCGGCTCCGCCCAGCAGCGCAGAGACTCGGGGTCTTCCCTGACAAGCTCATGGCCAACGGCACAGTCCGCAGGGACGTTGCTCCTCCGTCTTCTGTGTTCCCGGCAGCGAGTCTGCGCACGTGGATGAGCAGCCAGAAGTTAACTCTGGTTGGAAGGCACGGACAAAACCGCGGCTCAGCCAGAAGACAAGGAATTGTTTTTAAAATGAGAAAAAAGCTGAGCAGGAAGCCAGACTGTGCTGGCTGAGCAGCAGGGAGACAGCTGGCGAGGTCTCACAAAGCTGTACTCCTGAAAGGTGCATCAGGGGCCGGCGCTGTGGCACAGCGGGTACTGCCCGTGACACCGGCATCCCGTGTGGGCACTGGTTCAAGTCCTAGCTGCTCCCCTTCCAGTCCAGCTACCTGGTAATGCGCTTCGGGAAGCAGTGGAGGATGACCCAAGTGCCTGGGCCCCTGCACGCTCGTGAGAGACCCAGGTGAAGCTCCTGGCTCCCAGCTTCGGCTGGGCCCAGCCACAGCCACTGCAGCCATCGGAGCAGTGAGCCAACAAATGAAAGATACTCTCTCTCTCTCCTCTCTCTTCTCTCTCCTCTCTCTCTCTCCCTCCCTCTACCCTTCCTTCTCTTCTTTTCTCTGCAATTCTGCCTTTCAAATAAAATAAATAAATCTTAAAAAAAGAAAGAAAAGAAAATAACCCAGGGGGCTGGCGCTGTGGCACAGTGGGTTAAAGCCCTGGCCTGAAACGCCAGCATCCCATATGGGCGCTGGTTCGAGACCCAGCTGCTCTACTTCTGATCCAGCTCCCCGCTGTGGCCTGGGAAAGCAGCAGAAGATGGCCCAAGTCCTTGGGCCCCTGCACCCACATGGGAGACCTGGAGGAAGCTCCTGGCTCCTGGCTTTGGATCAGCGCAGCTCTGGCCATTGCGGCCAACTGGGGAGTGAACCAGTGGATGGAAGACCTCTCCTCTCTCTCTCTGCCTCTCCTCTCTCTGTGTAACTCTGATTTTCAAATAAGTAAATAAATCTTAAAAAAAAAAAAAAAGGAAAAATAACCCAGGGGACCTGTCTGCAGTCCAGGGGAGCACGTGACCGGGACCCCGCCCCCACCCCCGCCCCCACAGCCGTTGCCCTCCCGCTGAGGGAGACCTGTGCCTGAGCTGAGACCTGGCCTGCGGCAGGAGGCCCGGGGGGTCCACAGTGGGCAGGGTGGGCGTTCCCGGGGCAGAGCCTGGCCTGCTCTCAGAACGTCTGCCTCTCTCTGCCCTGATTGCTCTGCCGTCTTCTCCCACGAGGCAGGGACTCGGGGTGTTCACAGTCAGCAGAGTGATCGGGGCCTGTTTTGGGGGAGACGGTTTATGAGCTGGGTTTCCGACAGAGAGCGCCGTGGGAGCACGCAGGGGCCTTCCCTGCCTCGAACCTTCCGGCGTCTCCGCCGCGGGGTGCCTGACCTCTGCTCCGCGTCCACACTGGGGTCAACAGGTGGACTGCGTGCCCTCTTTGGTCCTGTGAGTGAGCAGTGCTGAAGGCTACAACTCCGCCCTTCCCGACATCTGCCCGGCGCTTCGCAGCCGACACGGTGCAGGCGCATCGTCGGGCTTCCTTGTGTCAGTCGTGGGAACTCTCCCCTGAGCAGCCATCTTCGGCGCCCCCGAGAGAACTGTGTCATCCTGGGGAGCCTGGCCAGGGAGAGTCGGAGGCAAGAACTCGCAAGGGTTTCTGGGACTGGAGCTTGGCTGGGTTGGCGAATCTGAAATCAAGGTCTGCGGAATCCTCGTGAGCGTCATTTGTGCCGTGATGATGGTGAGCGTGGCCGGTGCTGGCCGCCGAGTGCTCCCTGCTCCTCAGTTCACTGCATCCCCCCAGCAGCTGCCTAGCGGCTCTGAGCCGCGCAGCACTGCGGCCCTGGGCGGAACCTGCGGCTGGGAGCTGGACTGCAGTTCGGAGCGGGCGGATCCAGGGTATGGGCCCCTCTCCCTCGGCCTGGAGTCCGTCACTCCTCAGCACCACACCTTGTACTGGAAAGTGTGTATAGTGGAGAGGTGGAGAGAGGGGGTGAATGATGACGATGGTGCACTGGCAACAGCACTGGTATCTGTACGACTGTGAGGGTGATGGCGGTGACAGAGATGGGGATGGGGGTGATGGTGGAGGTGGTGATGGTGGTGATGGTGATGGAGGGGGTGATGGTGGGGGTGATGGTGGGGGTGGGGTGATGGTGGCCATGATGGAGGGGGTGATGGTGGGGATGGTGATGATGATGGTGGTGATGGCAGAGAGGGGGTGGTGGGGGTGGGGTGATGGTGGTGACCATGATGGAGGGGGTGATGGTGGGGATGGTGATGATGATGGTGGTGATGGCAGAGAGGGGATGGTGGGGGTGGGGTGATGGTGGAGATGGAGATGGTGGTGGGGATTGTGGGGGGGGTGATGATGATGGTGGGGGTGTCGAGGGGGTGATGGTGGAGATGGTAATGATGATAGTGGTGACCATGATGGAGGGGATGGTGGGGGGTGGGGTGATGGTGGGGATGGTGATGATGATGGTGGTGATGGCAGAGAGGGGATGGTGAGGGTGGGGTGATGGTGGAGATGGAGATGGTGGTGGGGATTGTGGGGGGGTGAGGATGATGGTGGGGGTGTCGAGGGGGTGATGGCGGCAGTCATGGCGATGATGATGATGGTCCCGGTGTCAGTAGCGATGATGGAAATGACCGCTCTTATGAAGGTCATGATGATGGTGGTGATACTGTCTTTAGAACAGCCACAAATCAGATCTAGTAAATGAGGACATGGGTGAAAGAGAATGGTGTTTTTGACCCTGAAGGAGGAGTCAGTAAACTGAAGAAGTGGATAGTCTGCCTCCCTGCTGTTCATAAGTTCACTCTGAGATCAGCCCCCAGGGGAGCAGCCACGGCCCAGGCGTGGGCACCTCATGGGAGCAGGCCGTGCCCTCCAGCTCTCCCGGGACCGAGAGGCTCCCGGGATGCAGGGCTCCGCTCGTAAAACCGGGACGGTCTGGTGAACGGATGAGGCAAGCCCTTTGTCCCGGGTTGACCGTGAGGACGCCGCGGCTGCCGTGAGGCCGTCCCGTCGTTGGTGAGGGGCGACCGTACCTGGACATGGTCGGTCCTGAGTCTAATTATGTGTATTTGGCGATGAGGCAGAGCGTCCTTGTCCACCCATTATCTGGGTTCCCTAAACCCTCTGCACCTGGAGGTGAGGTGCTGTGTCAGTGTCGATGTCGTGAGGGTGAGACCCCTCCCCAACAGCGTCTTCTGGATACAACACCCAAAGGAGTGAGCCGGGGCCGAGAGTCACCGTGGCATCGGCTGCACTCTGCAGGTCACTGGAGACAGGACGTTGAGCCACAGAGAATGTCACCTCGCCTGCTGCAGGAGGTGTGGTGGCGCCGGTGGGGAGGCGGCGGGACCGGCGGGCGCTGGCGGTGCGGCTGAACGTGAGACGACGAAACAGCCGTGAGAAAGCTGTGTCCCCCTCCCCCACATGTCAGGCACGCAGCGCTGGACAGCCCAGCAGCCCGCTGGGCTCGTAGGAGAGCTAAAGCCATGGTTACCCTCTCCAGAGGCTGGAGCCGGTCTCTGCCCCGGGCTGGTGGAAGAAGAGGCCAGCTGTGGTGTGGCCAGACCCTAGCACACTGCTCATCAGGAGGAAGAAAAACAACACCTGGGACCGAAGAAGCCAGCCTCGCAAAAATTGCGTCGTATAGGATTCCGTCTAAATGAAGCTTCTGGAACAGCAGTCCGTAGAGACAGAGCCGATGCATGATTGCCTGGGGCCTGAGGCGGGAGCAGAGATCAATTGCAGCTGGGGCCTTCGGAGCGCTGGAAACGCTGAGACCACGTGCGGGCTGTGGGGAGCCGTACACGTGCGAGGCGGTAATGGCGCTCACTTACCAGGGTTGAGTCGTAGCACTCGCCCGTTTGCCCTCCCAGGGCTCCTGAGCGGGTTAACCCCGCTCTGCAGGTGGCAGGTGGAACACCCTTGTGTGTACCCCCTCTGCCTCTAGGGGGCGGGGCACTTTCTGGGCTGCTAAGCCATAGTCCGTGTCACAGAGTCACAGGCCATGTGACAGATTGGAGGGGCCACGCTGAGAGGGGAGGCCTCTGGGCCAGCAGCCACAGTGGCAGTAGCTGGGTCCAGCCCAGCGATTCTGAGTGGACCTCTGGTCCTGCCCACGCCTCTGGGCCCGAAGGGAAGGTCTGGGTAACTGGCTGTGGTCCTGCCCAAGCCACCACCAGGCAGTGCCTGGGAGACCGGGGAGCTGGGGGTGTGGCAGCCCCTGAGCTGCATGCCGGGCTGGTGAGACACGAGGACGCCAGACAGCTGTGGGCGGCCACTCGTCAGCATTTCCCCGCAGACACAGGGCAGCCCTGACACCCAGCCCATTCCCCAGGGAAATCAGCCCAGCCGAGACCACCCACCCACCGAGGGTGGGTGCGGAAGCGGGAGGCCAGGTGTTGATTGATTTGCTCTCTGGCCTGCGGGGCAGTGAGCAGCAGCAGGTGGAAGCAGGCGCCGCTTCAGAGCTTCGGCTGCTTTTGTCCCCGCCACGCAGAGGCTCCTCCCCCCGCTTCCCGCTGGCTGAGCAACGTGGGAAGCGCAGCCCAGACCCCACAGGTGGTGACGGTCGCTGGGCAGGTGGCGGCCGGGGAGGGGGAGTCTCCCTGTGGTGTCATCGGGGCTCCAGAAACTGAGATGCGAGCGCCCCGTGAACAGATGACAGCATTGCTGAACCTCACGAAGCCAGCACGTGGTGCACGGTCTACAGAGCAAGCCCAGCTGACCTACTTTGGTCCACAGCCTCTGTCCCCCTGCTGCTGGGGCCTGGTGTCCTGGCCGCACCGAGGCTAGGCTGAGTCTTGTATGAAAGTACACCATGGCCGTTTCTCACACCCGTCCTGAGCCCAGAGATCCTCCCAGAAAATCCCCTCTTGGACTGAGTTACCCAGAACTGCTTCCTGTGCCCACAGCCCAGGCCCCCACTTGGTAGACGCTCTCTGCAATTTTAGGGTCCCCAAAACCCCTTCTGCTGAGAGCTCAGGAGATTGACTCAGAGGCCCTGCAGGCTGGCGCCCCCTGGTGGAGGGAATTCTCTCTGAAATGCCAGTGCCCTGGCGCGGTCAGTGCAGTCCCTCAGACCTGGCTGCAGGTGGACGCCAGCCCGGCTCCTCTCGGGGGTTCACAGCCCCTGTCCAGCAGGCTCCCACTGCAGACCAGCCCCAGCAGGCCCATGTGGCTCAGCATGGCCGGGGCGCGCTGATGACACACGAAGCGTGGTGCAGGCCTGCTCTGTGCGGTGACTCGGGGACTCGAGTCAAGGTCCCCTCCTCAACACCTCGACATTTCTCAGGGACGTCGACTCCACTGGCTCCGCGCAGCCCCGAGGACCGTGCGTGCTCGGGCTCCTCCCTGGCCGCCGTGAAGACGGCGCCTGCTCAGGCTGAATCGCTTTCCAGCTTGACGTGCGCGTTGTGGAATGGATTCTCCATCTCGTGTTAGAAGCAAATTGACGGGTCAGTGGAGCCCATCTCCTGCACCCCGGTTTGCACTGAGAAGGAACTGGAAGTAAATGAGCTGGGAGCTGGGTTTCCCCGCAGCGACGTGGCGCAGAATCACTGGCCTGTGACTGCTGGCCCGCAGAGCTGTCAGCGCGTGTCCCTGGGGAGCGAGAGCTTGCGTGGCGGCCGTCGGAGAGGGGTTGCCGCTCCCCAGGACTCGTCCGCTGAGTGGTTACCGTCAGGAGTCCGCACTCCCCCGGCGGTCGCTGATGCACAAACCCCGCGCTGCCAGGGGAGGAGGAACGGGCTTGTGGTTACCTCCAGGTGACAAACGCCACGCCATCGGCACAGCTCCCGGCGGCTGAAAGCCACACGGATCATTTCGGCATTCCGACCTTGCAGGGTCCCCGAGGAGACCCAAGGAGGAGTCTCGGTACAGGATCATCGCTGGACCACTCCCGAGGGATCCGGGGGCGTCACGGTCACTCGGAGGGCACACGAGAGTTGCAGAAAATCTCCCACCGCCCATCTGCACGGGTGCACACAGGGCAGATGGTCAGACCCTGCCAACTGGAGGGGCACAGGCTGCATCCAGCCAGAGCAGCAGCGGGAGTAATCTCCACCCCTGATCCGACGTGCGGACGCCAGCCATCCCTCGCCGTGCTGGGCCTCACCTTTCCAGTGGGCGGCACAAGCCAGCGCCGCCGTTCTTGGGGTCTCTGCCCACTTCACACTCTCTGTTGCAGTCCCTGTACCGGCCAGGTGGGGGCCACGGCGGGCCTTGGCTGCTGGCTCCTGCACAGGCGCGTTGCCCGGAGCTACTGGTTCCTGGACTGTGGGCTCCAGGCCAAGAGCGGTCCTGGCCTTGTTTGCAAGGCTGGCACTGTCAGGCCACGACTCCATCCAGGGCCTGGGCTGCGCTCCCGCGGGAAGCAGGCCTAGGTCCCTCTTCCTGATTCGAGGCCATCTGCAGAAAGCCCCGTGCCCCAGATTCCCTACAAAATCTGGCAAACCAGGAAGACACACACAGTGTCTGTTTTCCATCCTTTGCCCACACATGTGTAGAGCAAGTCAAGAGGGAGCCCCTGTGCCAGGCACCCGGGGCACCGTGCAGCCTCGTGGGTGACGAGAGCCACGGGGAATTCTCTGCTCAGAGAGCAGAGGCGGGGGGACCACGGGGCCCGAGGGGTGGGTGGCGTCCCAGGCAGCAGGAGCAGCACCCGCAGACATGGTGCTGTGCCACTCAGTGGGAGGCCGCGGTGGCCGGCAGGTGACAGAACCAAAGAGGGCTCTGGTGCAGGGGAGCCACGCTGTGCCCGGTCAGAGGCCAGGAAGAGTGGACAGCGTCCACCACGTGCTGGCCGTCCTGTCCGCAGGCCCTGCTGCTGGAGCAGTCTCTCCCTCTCCCTCTCTGCTATGATGTTGAGATTCTGTCATGAGGTAGGAGGCACAGGATGTGCACCGTGTTGTTTTAAAGCACAGAAGTCTGTGGTTCCTGACACACACCCAGCTCCAGGGTCCCGTTCTAGAACATCCCCACGCCCCAAGGAAGTTCCCTCAGCCAACGTTGCTGGTCTTGTCTCCCCTAGCCCAGGACACCAGCACTGTGGCTCCTGCAGCCGTGGGTCTGTCTGCTCCGTGTATCCCCGTGATGGGTGGCTTCTGTGCCCCCCCATTCACACAGCATCATGTGTTCATGACCCGGCCACGGTGTTGCCTGCGTCAGCTCTCCCTCCCTTTTGACGGCTGTATAATATTCCACCCCAAGGATACACTGCTTCTCCCCCTCCGTTCTGCCTTGCACAGGAGCCCCTGGGGGCAGTCCACACCCATTCCGGGGGCACCTGCCCCTCTCCACGGCCAGCCCCCCCCCGACATTTCAGTCGGCTCACATCCTGAGTCTTCTCAACATGCCAGAAGCAATTCTGTGCTCTTTATTTATTTAAAAATTTAAAATACGATTTCTCCAGAAAGCGGCCAGACCAATTTACATTTATGAGGCCAAATCAAACAACAGGGTGTGTTTTCTCAGAGGCCTGGGCCTTGTCCAAATCTGAAATGACGGTGATTTACGGTGCCCTGTGCGTGGATTCTTTTTCATGAAATAGAATGGTGCCGTGATTTATGGCCGAGGGGGTGGAGGGACAGAGCTCGGAGCAGGAGAGAGGCCGAGTTTAATAAGACAAAGCTCCCAAGTCAGAGCCGTGCCCGCCCCGTCTCAGGCTCTGCGGTGGCTCTGAGAGACGCTGTGCTCTGGCCGGCTGCAGGCCACAGGGCCCGGACACCGTGAGGCTCCAGGGAGGGCTGCCCCTGCGATGCTGAGCTGACAGCCGAGGGGGCTGGGGTGGGAGGCGGCTGCAGCCCGGGCCTGGCCACAGGAGGAAGGAGCGGCGTCTGCTCCCGGCCGGCGGCGCGGCACGGCGGGGCTTGGGCAGGTTTCCGAGAACAGCGTGCTTGTCTGTGCTGGGTGTTGCACTGTGCACGGTCTCCACCTGCAGGGCACTCGGGAGGTGAGACCAGCCGCAGAGGGTCCTGTGTCTGTAACGTCAGTGCCCCACACGTGGGCACTCGGGCACACACACGCACACATAAGGGGACACAGACACAGGCGCGTGTGTGCACACAGCTGCACCACCTGGGGTACATGCACATGAACACACAGGCACACACACATCCAGCCACACAGCCGTATAGGCACACACACACAGCCGTACAGGCACACACATGGGCACACAGCCACAGGCACACACACATCCAGCCACACAGCCGTACAGGCACACACATACTCACAGGCACACACACACAGCCGTACAGGCACACACACATCCAGCCACACAGCCGTACAGGCACACACATGGGCACACAGCCGTACAGGTACACACACATCCAGCCACACAGCCGTACAGGCACACACACGGGCACACACAGCCACAGGTACACACACACAGCCGTACAGGCACACACATGGGCACATAGCCACAGGTACACACAGCAACAGGCACACACAGCCGTACAGGCACACACATACTCACAGGCACACACACGGGCACACAGCCACAGGTACACACACACAGTTGTACAGGCACACACATGGGCACACAGCCACAGGCACACACAGCCACAGGTACACACACACAGTTGTACAGGCACACACAGTCACAGGCACACACATACTCACAGGCACACACAGTCACAGGCACACACATAGGCACACAACCACAGGCACACACACATAGGCACACAGACACACACATATAGTTGTACAGGCACACAGGCACACACAGCCACAGGCACATGCACAGTTGTACAGGCACACACATGGGCACACAGCCACAGGCACACACACATCCAGCCACACAGTTGTACAGGCACACACACGGGCACACAGCCACAGGCACACACACATCCAGCCACACAGCCGTACAGGCACACACATGGGCACACAGCCACAGGCACACACACATCCAGCCACACAGTTGTACAGGCACACACATGGACACACAACCACAGGCACACACACATAGGCACACAGCCACAGGCACACACATACAGTTGTACAGGCACACACATACAGGCACACACAGTCACAGGCACACACATACTCACAGGCACACACACGGGCACACAGCCACAGGTACACACACACAGTTGTACAGGCACACACATGGGCACACAGCCACAGGCACACACAGCCACAGGCACACACACAGTTGTACAGGCACACACAGTCACAGGCACACGTACAGCCACACAGGCACACACATAGGCACACAACCACAGGCACACACACACATAGGCACACAGGCACACACATACAGTTGTACAGGCACACAGCCACAGGCACACACAGCCATAGGCACACACATACAGTTGTACAGGCACACACATACAGGCACACACAGCCACAGGCACACACAGAGTTGTACAGGCACACACATACAGGCACACACAGTCACAGGCACACACATACAGTTGTACAGGCACACACATACAGGCACACACAGCCACAGGCACACACACAGTTGTACAGGCACACACATACAGGCACACACAGTTGTACAGGCACACACATACAGGCACACACAGTCACAGGCACCCGTACAGCCACACAGGCACAGATCTTTACTTCTCTGCCTTCGGCAGACACGGGATCTGGATCCTGAACATCCTGTCTGAGAGCAGGGAGAAGCCAGGTTCTGCTGTTTGTGCCCATGTGTGGTGTTTTGTCGCAGCCCAGGTGGACTAAGACAGGTGTCCAGGATTTGATGGACACAAAGCCTGCTCGAGAGCGCGTAGCCCAGCCTCTAACCCGTAAGGTGAGGAAGTGAGGATTCCCGGATGTGAGCGGTGTGACCCGGAGAGGAATCCGGGCTTCCAGGCCCCAGGGCCCCCAGGTGAAGAGCAGTGGGCACAGCTGCCAGTCAGGACAGCGAGGCCTGCCGCCTTTCCGCCTGTGGTTTCCATGGCTGTGGCCCCTGGAAGATCAGTCGGTGTCCAGGCAGTCTCAGTCTTGGTAACCAGGTTAGGGGTAGAGCGAGTGAGGCAGGGTGGGGTGTGTGTGTTTGTGAGAGAGAGAGAGAGAGAGCGAGCAGCCAGCAGAATGCCGATCACAGCTAACCCACGAGGGCGTGTGTGGCTCTATTGAAGCCGTTAGCCAGAGCCCACCCCCAGAGGGAAGCTTCAGAGACAGAACTCTGAGCACACCCCCTGTGTGCCCCCGAAGGTGGGCCTGGGGTCTCCCGTGCATCCCTGGCGTCTGCCCCGGGGGTCCTGCGGCCCTGGGGAGACCGGCAGTGCTGATGGCGGCCGCGGGGGTCCGAGCGAGGCTGGGCCTCTGTGTCCTGCTGGCCTGCTCGCCTGCGCCCTGGCTGAGTGTACCAGCTCCTCTCTGCTCCTCCAGGAGCGAAATCCCTCTCCCGGCAGCCCCCGTTCCAAGCTGGCACCGTCCGCAGGCTGCGGTCAGGAAGGGAAGGGCTACGCAGGCGGCCGCCTGCTGACTCAGCAGATGGCACTTCTGCCGCCACTGCACACCGCCAGTGGGGCGCGATGAGGAGTCGGCGAGAACAGGGCGAGGTGACGTCCCCCGGCTGGGTGGTGGGGCCCCTCCTGGGCCACCAGGTGGGAAGAGTCTGCTTAGTAAAACCTGCACTGTGAAGGCCCCGGTGGTCGCTGTCCACAGCCGAAGCGTGGCAGGCCCCAGGGGAAGAAGACGGCAGCTCGCTGGTGCAGGTGGACGCTGTCGCCCGGCCTGGCTTCCTCGGGGAAGAGGAGCCTGATTTTCTTAAAACACCTGGCGGAACCAGTCTCCGCGGGCTTGTCTGTCACTGTGTCCCCATCAGGATCCCAGTGACACTTGAACCTCGAGCAGTGACTCAGCAGGGAAGTGGCTCCATCTCCTGTTGGCGGGATCCTGGAAGGCAGCCTAGAGGAGGCCCTGGCAGAGCTTCCTGGGCATGCCCAGAGTCCATCCCACCCCCCCACCCCGCCGTGCCTTCCTGTATCTGTGATGGGGAGCACAACCATGTCCCTGCACAAGGGAGGACGGGTGTCCCCCTGGAGCCCCAGGGGCCACGTGCCATGGACATGCCCGGGTGAAACCTGCCTTTTCCAGCTTCTAGAGCAAGCGTGCGTGACGTCTGGTTCTGCCCAGGCAGCTGCAGGCGGCACTCAGAATTCAGTCGATCTACAGGGGAATAATTTTTAAGTTGATCATTTTATGCGGCCCACAAATCACACTAAATATCCCAACAGCCCTGGGCAGAACAAAGCCCCCCACCCATTGCTGTGTCTCTCAGCCCACAGCCACGTCTCTGTGACCTTTCTGGGGCTCTGACCACGGCCCCTGTCATATGCAACCCTTGCAGCCCCACTGGGTCCTCCCAGGTCACCCAAGACCCTTAGCCCAGCCGCATCTGCAAAGCCCCTCTCACCACATCAGGTGAGGCTCACAGGTGTGGCGGTCAGAACACGGCTACCGCTTGTGGGGCGGGGGAGGGTGTCACCACCCTGGCACGGGGCCTTTTGCAAATCTGCAAGCCTTGGTTTTCAGCCAACACCCAGCTGTGTATGCGAATTCTGCGTGTTCCAGCCATGGAGAAAACACACGTTTTATGGTTGTCGGGAGCTAAGAGGAGCCTCCTAAACTAGAGCTCGCTTCTGGAACTTTCTCGGGGAGTGGCTGCCGGCTTCCTCAGACGAGTGCTCCGCGCATCTGTGCCAGGGCCGCGTGACACGGCTGCCCCAGGAGCCCCCGCGCCCCGCGGAGCCGCATCTCCCTTGACAAGGCCGTGTGCTTCCTCGGCAGGACACGGAGATCCTGAACACGGCCATGCTCACGGGGAAGACGGTCACCGTGCCCGTCAGGGTGGTGTCCGTGGAGGAGAGCGGGGCCGTGAGCGACATCTCAGAGTCGGTGGAGTGCGCATCCACGGACGAGGACGTCATCAAGGTAAGAGCCACCTCCCACCCCACCCCCGCCATGGAGCTGCTGGGACCGTGGGGACTGGGTGGGGAGGGGCTGCTGGGACTGTGGGGACTCGGGAGGGAGGGGCTACTGGGACTGTGGGGACTTGGGGGGCTGCTGGGACCATGGGGACTCGGGGGGGAGGGGCTGCCGGGACCATGGGGACTCGGGGGGAGGGGCTGCCGGGACCGTGGGGACTTGGGGGGGAGGGGCTACTGGGACTGTGGGGTCCTGGGGGGGCTGCTGGGACCATGAGGACTTGGGCTGCTGGGACCATGGGGACTCGGGGGGAGGGGCTGCCGGGACCGTGGGGATGGGGCCTGGGCCTTGCACTCACAAGGAGAGCCCATGCTGCAGTAAGGGCTTCCCGGTCGGGGCGCACGCATCACGCCTCCAGCTGCTGCACTCCGGGCTTCCACTTGGGTCTGTGGTGGCATCGGCTGGCGTGGCCGTGTCTGGACTTCCTCCTCTGTGGTGGCATCGGCTGGCGTGGCCGTGTCTGGACTTCCTCCCTGTGGTGGCATCGGCTGGCGTGGCCGTGTCTGGACTTCCTCCTCCGTGGTGGCCTCAGCTGGTGTGGCCGAGTGTCGACTTCCTCCTCCATGGCTGGTGTGGCCGTGTCTGGACTTCCTCCTCTGTGGTGGCATCGGCTGGCGTGGCCGGTCTGGACTTCCTCCTCTGTGGTGGCATCGGCTGACGTGGCCGTGTCTGGACTTCCTCCTCTGTGGTGGCATCGGCTGACGTGGCCGTGTCTGGACTTCCTCCTCTGTGGTGGCATCGGCTGGCGTGGCCGTGTCTGGACTTCCTCCTCTCCCTCCTTCCCTCCCTCCCCGTCTCTTCCCGCCCCCTCTCTATCGTGTGCCCGTCCTCGTGAAGTGTGTGCGTTGCTCGGCGAGCTGGTGAGCATGGGCCCTGCCTCCTGCTTGCTCTGTGTGGGGAGGGGTCGTGGCTGGTCGGCCTGCGTTAGGGTTCCAGACGCTCGCCTGTGCTGGAGCAGAGCTCTAAGTGCAGGTGCAGACATGACGTGCGGTGCCATGAGGTGAGATGGGGCCGCAGGTGAGATGGGGCCGCAGGCGCGTGAGGGCTTCGGGGCGAGTGGGCCAGGGGAGGGGCATCACCATGGCCTGCTCCGCTCGTCCTGAGTCCACAAGGACAGAGTGCGCTTCGTTCGCCCCGGCTTCTTATGAGCTTAGAAGATCGGGGGTGTTTACGTGGGCCCACCCCAGGTCCCGGGTGAGAGGAGGCACTTCTGGGGGCCGTCGCCTGATTGACGGGCAGGTGAACACAGCAACACAGTGAGGGGTGTGGCCTCCAGCTCATGAGCCTGAAATTATCCAGCTTTCTTTCCCACCTAAGAAAGCTGAAGTCCTCCCCCGGGGCGATCTCGGGGGACTAACACTTTGTGACAGCTGCGCCCGCCGTGCTGTGCAGCAGACCCAGGGCTTCTCCCAGTGTGCACCTGCAGTGTGTCTGCCTGGACCAGGAGCCCGCAGTGCCGCCGCCGTCACTCCGCAGCCAGCACTCTGCACGGCGGGACACCCGCGTCACCGAGTCAGGTGCTGGTCCTCTCTCTGGGCCTGGCTCACCTCCCTCACTCCCCTGTTTGTAGGGCTGGGGAGCCGTGCACTGCCTGTGGCCTGCCCGCCCCCCTGCCTCGGCTGAGGCCACACCGGCGGCCTTGGTCACCACCGATTCCTGATGGGAAACGCACTCCGCAGGCGTGCTGTAGTGTTCGTTCATTACGGAAAACCGGGGACAGCTGGTTGCTGATCCTGGCACATGAGGCGGTGCCCACCGCAGCCCAGGCCCTAGCTTCTCACCGTGCAGGCGGAGCAGCAGTGAGCCCGGTGTTCGCGGCACCGCGGCCTTGGCAGTCTTGTCGGCAGGGCCCCCGTTATGTGGGCTGTCGCTAGCAGGGAGCTGGAGCGGGGAACAGAGCCGGCCCCCGACCCCAGGCACTCTGAGACAGGATGTGGGTGCCCCAAGTGCGTCTGAATTGCTACGCAGTTCCCTGGATGACTTCATAGCGTGTTGTGTTTAACCCATCGTATGAAACATGGCGCCATCTCCCCGTGTAAGCAGTGTAGCGTTTCCTACACGCAGCCTTAGGAATGGGCGTGGTTTTCAGTTGTACACCTCTGTCGAGGCCAGCCCCATTTCTGTTCTTTGAAGCTTAATTTTATTTATTTGGAAGGCAGATCTACACAGAGAGAGAGAGAGAGAATCTCCCATCCACTCGTTCACTCTCCAGATGGCCACAACAGCCGGAGCTGGCCCAGGCCAAAAGCCAGGAGCCTGGAGCTCCATCCATGTCTCCTCTGACCCAACACGTGGCCGTCTGCCGCTGCTGTCCCAGGCCGTCAGCAGGGAGCTGGAGCGGAAGTGGAGCAGCCGGGATTCAGCCAGTGCCGTGGTACGGGATGCCAGCGCTGCAGGCTGCGGCCACGCCTGGCGCCCCACGACAGCAGCCTCACCCCTCCACAGCCCCGCCCCACACTGGCTGCATTCCCGGTGCTTCGTGGCCACACACTGAACACTCAGGTCCTCGCAGACACCTGGCCTCCGTCCCTGCCTGGCGAGGCGGCCTCCAGCCCCGGTGACTCCCGTGGCAGTGAAGAGCCCGGCTTACAGAAATCACAGAGAGACAGAACCCAGAAACAGATTCCATCCAGGTGCGCACAGCGCAGCCCTCAGCTTCCGCTAAATGATCCTGACAGGGAGCCCATTACTAATATTTCCAGGAATATAATCAGGGTCTTTAGGGAAATAAATGCATTCCAATGGAAAATTGCCTCCTGAAATGAGTCCAGAGTCGGTTCCCTGGGCAGCCAGCAGAGCCGTGTGCAGTCCCAGTCAGCAGGAGCTGAGCAGGTGCACGGCACCCCCGAGCCCTGTCCCCGGGACCAGGCGCGGCCGGAGGCTGACGAGGCGGGGGTGGGGCGGGGGGAGCTGGACAGTAGTCAGAGCCCACGCTGCAGCGGGGCCCTCGGTGGTGGGGCAGGCCCTGGACCTGTCTGCCAGGGCTCTGAGATCTCACCCTGGTGCAGGCCGTCACCCAGGGCAGCCATGAAGCGGGTGGTCCCTCTGGGGCCCCCCGGGGTTGTGAGGGAGGCCCAGCAGCTCTTGCCCATGTAGCCGCTTTTACAAGAGGAACCCTCGGCCTAGGGAACCTGGACCTTTTACATGGCAGCACCGTGGATCGCACGCAGAAGTCACACACTGAAGCATCAGCTGCATCGTGCTCGCAAGTCTGCACACACACACGCAGTACACATGCACACACACACACACACACATGTACACGCGCGTGCCCACACATACTACAGCATGCGTCTCCAGCCCTCAGGCAATCAGTGTTAACAACCTGCTCCGTGCTCATCTGCTCACGTCCACACGTGTGTACATACATGTCTGCTCACATACAAGGTCTCTGGGTCACGGTGAGTTTGGTGTCAAGAGGCCACTTCCTTCTTTCGCTGTGCCTGGCCCACCTGTCACCTACGGTGCCTCAGGAGTCCCCGTGACTGGGGCACTGGAATCGGCCAGGCGAGGGCGGCAGGCAGGGAGCACGCGTGTCTGCGCACAGGTAGGAGTCGTGGGACTGAACAGGGAACGACCGTTCCTCGCATTCGACTGCTGGATGTCGGTTGATTCGGCGAGGATTTAACGGCTGCTTCCGAGGCACCGTTCCCCTCTCGAGGGTGCAGCCGGAGTGGGCGGGGGAGGGCTCTGGCCCCGTGGAACCACCCAGGAAGGAGGCTGACAACAGAGGCAAGAACGTTTCCAAGGGAAGCCAGGGTGCTGTGCAGAGGGTGCCGCGGGGTGGGCTCCTTGCGATGGGCACTCTGCAAGGGGGGAAGTGGGCTGCCGTGTGCGCCTCCCTCGTCGCCGTGTGCGCCTCCCTCGTCGCCGTGATGCTGGCGCTGGCTTAGCCCACCCTGTGCTCCCTGGCTGCCCCCTCCCCGGGCCTCAGCCTGGCACGTGCCGTCCCCAAGGGCCCCTGCGGCAGCCACAGGTCTCCAGACCCTGTGCACGGTGGGATGGGTGATGCTGAGGCTTAAAGCGTCATTAGAGCAAGTTCGCTTGTTGAATCCCCGGGCGTCCTGTCTGACTTCCAGGGCACAATTCCAGCCTGACGGATCCCAGGGCAGAGCTAAAACTTCCGCATGGGGCGGCTGGCAGGCCTGGCTCCGGGGTGACCTCGCTCGGGCAGCCCCCGCCTTCCCTCCCGGGCCTGCTGCACTTCTCTGCCTCGCGGCCTGTTCTCCCCTCAGGCTCCGGGGCCTTGAGCGAGCACAGCTCTTAGGACTGCAGGATCTCTGCCCGCTCCGGTGACTCCTCCCAGAGGGAGGATGGCAGGGCCGCTCACTAGGGAGGGAGTGGGCAAGCTCCGCCTCCTGGCCGCTCACCCCAGGGCCCGGCTCGGAGCTCGGGCGGCCTCTCAATCAAGAGCCGCTTGCCCGGCAGGCGGAGCACGGCGAGCGCAGGGCGACTCCTGGAACCCGGGTCTGCTCCTTCAGGCTCTTCACTGCACAGCCGTCTCCACTCGGGCCTGCGTCTGCCCAAGGCACGCGTCTGCCGACTGTGACTGTGGCCGGGCTGCTGCTCGTGTTCTCTGTCCCTCAGTCGGTGTGCAGAGGAAAGGAGTCCACACACACACACACACACACACACACAGTCAGACTCTCACACACACACACTCACACAGTCACACACACAGACTCTCACACACACACAGTCTCACACATTCACAGTCACACACACACACAGATTCTCACACACATAGAGTCTCACACATTCACAACCACACACAGACACAAACTCACACACAATCACACACAACCACACACAGACACAAACTCACACACAATCACACACAAACACACAGACTCAGACTCTCACACTATCACACAGACTCTCACACATTCACAATCACACACACAGAGACTCACACACACACAGACTCACGCACACAATCACACACTCAGACACAGACTCACACTCAGATTCATGCAGACACACACAAATACACACATGCACACACATGCAGGCACAGACACACACAATCACACACACTCAGATACACACTCGACTCACACAGACCCACAGACACACACACAGACTCTCACACACACACAGTCACACACACAGATTCTCACACACATAGACTCTCACACATTCACAACCACACACAGACACAAACTCACACACACAATCACACACTCACACAGGAACACACACAGACTCAGACTCTCACACATTCACAATCACACACACAGAGACTCTCACACACACAGACTCACGCACACAATCACACACTCAGACACAGACTCACACTCAGACTCATGCAGACACACACAAACACACATATGCACACACACATGCAGGCACAGACACACACAATCACACAATCACACACACTCAGATACACACTCGACTCACACAGACCCACAGACACACACTCAGACTCATGCAGACACACACACAAGCTCACACACATGCAGACCACACACACACACACACACACACTCTTAGAGCTGACTCCGGCACACAGCGGGCACTGAGTAAGTGTCAACTCTTACTGATTCTCTTCCAGAACCTTCTTCCCCCGAAGGTCTAGGGAGGGATCAGCCTCAGTCCCCAGCCCGGACGGTCCCTCTGCCCCGTCCTCGTGCCCGTCCCGTGTTTGGTGCCTGTGCCGGCTGCCGTGTGCCCCATCTGCTCCCACTCTGCTCCGAGGCCCCTGCCTGCCTGGCTCACTCGCACAGAGTGGGGACACAGAGTGGGGGCATGGGACACACTTGTTAAAGAGAATCCCCGGGGTCAGTAAAGCCGCCACCGGCAGCACACAGACACCAGCACCCCACATGCACGCCAGTTCCAGTCCCGGCTGCTCCACTGCCAGTCCAGCTCCCTCCTAATGCCCTGGGAAAGCAGGGGAGGACAGATGGCTCGGACCCCTGTCACCCAGGTGGGAGACCCGGATGGAATCCCAGGTTCTTGGCTTCAGCCTGGCCCAGCCCTGGCCGTTGCAGGCATTTGGGGAGTGAACCAGTGGAGGGAAGACCCAGAGTGGACTTGGCCAGCATCACCCGTCCTCCCACGTCAGGGCGTGGCTGCGTTTCTGTAGCCTCGTGTGAAGTCATAAGGAATCTTCCGATGACTGACAGTCTGAGAGGTTTGTGAAGGTCACAGGCGAACAGGAGGCTCCAAGATGGAGTTCAAGTTCAAGTTATTTTGGTGCAAGGAAGTTTTGAGAATCAGGAGGACCCGCATCTTCCGTGAGCTTTGGAAGACCCCACACTGTGCTGTTTTAACTTGAGTGTCCCGGGATTTTGGTATCTGCTGGGTCCTGGCACCAGTGCCCTGTGGATCCAAGGGCCGACCCAAGCACCACGAGGGACACACAGGTGCCCGAGCCATGACACCGGGAGCCCAGGGCACTGATCTGGGCCCAGAGCGCCAGCCCCTGAGCGGAGCGGAGCCCGCGCTGAGAACCGCACAGCCCTGTCTTCCCTGGCAGCGTCTACACTGTCAGCTGGGGGAAGAGGGGGACTTACTGCAGGCCCCGCCTCTGCCCAGCCACCTGGATCCCATGCAGGGTGAGGGAGACTGGGAAATGCGGCCCAGTCCTGCCTTCCTCTGCCTTCGTCCTCCTCCTCCTCTCCCAGGATTCCGTGTGTCAGCTCTGACGGCCGCAGGGGGAGGGCCCGAGGGGCTCCTGGTGCCTGATGGACGGAAGTTCCCAGAGACACAGCCGGAGATGGAGAGAAAGGAAGGGGCTTCTAGTCTGGTGCCCCAGAGTGGGCCCAGGAGGCTGTCACTCAAACCGTGGCCACTCCCAGCACACATCCCCTGGACACGCCCCTGCATTTAGGGCCTGGGCGCTGCCAGACCCAGGGTCTGTCCCAGCCCTGCCCAAGGAGGAGACTGGAGTAGGGCGGAAAGGCAGGTGGGAGGGGGCTGGGGAAGGGGGAGGCGCCCGGGCGCTGCTGTGAGCACCGTCTTCTCCCTGCCTCTCGGCACAACCTGGGTGGGCTGGGCACCCTCACGGACCGCGTCTGCCCATGCACTTGCCCATGCCTGCTGGGCCCTGCTAGCCTCCCGCGGTGGGCCCTGCTGGGCGGGTCCAGGGCCCGGCTGGGCGGAGCTCACCCTGGGGCCCGGGCTGAGGCAGCCACCATGTTCTCAGGGCAGAGCCCACAGCGGCCGGCAGAAGCACTCCTGCCTGCATCCTCTTGGCCGAGCCAGGTCGCAGGGCCAACCCCAGCATCCTGGGAGGGGCCGCAGACCCCACCCGTCGTGGATGAGAAGAGGGAAGAACCGAACGCCACAGTGCATCCGTGCAGAGCAGGGGGCCTCTGTGTGTGCGTTGTGTGTGTGTGTGTACGTGCATGTGTAAGTATTGGGCATGTGCATGCATGCATGTGTGTATGTGTGCACCGGCATGTGTGTGCAGGTGTGTACAGCTGTGCATGTGTGTGCATGTGTGTGTACGTGTGCACAGGCATGTGTGTGTGCAGGTGTGTACAGCTGTGCATGTGTGTGTGTATGTAGGGGTGTACGGGTGCACAGGCATGTGTGTGTGCAGGTGTGTACAGCTGTATGTGCATGTGTGTATGTGGGGGGTGTATGGGTGCACATGTATGTATGTGCATTGTGTGTGTATGCATGTGTGTGGGTGTATGGGTACACAGACGTGTGTGCATTGTGTAAGTGTGTATGTGTGTGTACGCATGTGCGTATGTGTGTGTATGTGTGTATGTGTGTGGGTGTATGTGTGTATGCAAGTGCGTATGTGTGTGCACGGTGTGTATGTGTGTGAGTGTATGGGTGCACAGGCATGTGTGTGCACATTGTGTGTGTGTGTAGGCATTGTGTATGTGCATATGTGTGTGGGTGTATGTGTGTATGTGTGGGTGTACAGGTACACAGGCATGTGTGCAGTGTGTGTGTATATGTGCGTATGTGTATAGGTGTATGCGTGTGTGTATGTGTGTGAGTGTATGGGTGCACAGGCATGTGTGTGTGCATTGTGTGTGCGCATTGTGTATGTGCGTATGTGTGTGGGTGTATGTGTGTATACGTGTGTGTGTGGGGGTGTATGTGTGTATGTGTGTGGGTGTAGGGGTACACAGGCATGTGTGTGCATTGTGTAAGTGTGTGTATGTGCGTATGTGTATAGGTGTATGTGTGTGTGTGTGTATGCATGTGCATATGTGTGTGGGTGTATGTGTGTGTATACATGTGGGGGGGTATACGGGTACACAGGCATGTGTGTGCAGTGTGTATGTGCGTATGTGTATAGGTGTATGCGTGTGTGTGTGTGGGGGGGTGTGTACGGGTGCCCACAGACAGCCCTCACGTCCCCTAAGCCCAGGGAGCGTCCAGTGGCCCGGATACCTGAGCAGCTTCCACCGCTGAGGCCACACACCGTGGTTGCCGTGGCAACACCGTGCCCCCGGGATGCCAGGGCCGCTTGTGGCATTTGGTGCTCCCCTGAGAGGGTGGTGGGCTGTTCACCAGCTGTTTGCCGGGAGAAGTCCTCCGCCCAGAGCCTCCCGTGGCTCCCTGGCAGCCGGGCCCAGCTGTGCCAGCTACAGCAGGCTCCTGGCAGGGCAGGGCGATTCTTCCACGCTTCCCGGTGGGGACGGGAGTGGAGAGGGAAGGAAGACAGCAGGAGTGACGTAGCCCACCCGCCCTGGCGCCGAGCCGTGCTGGACCTGCGGAGTGGAGAACACAGCCGCGGCAGACACGGCCACGGGGCCTTCTGCCCGGGCGGGGCCTCTTGGAGTCAGGCTCTCGCTGCCTCTGGGGCCAGGCTCAGGCCGCCGGCCCCTCCTGCCGCCCCTCCCCCCGGCTGCGAGGCCACAGGTCACCGAGGGAGAGCAGGTGCGTCCAGGTGCAGGCTGGCAGCAGACTGGAAGGCAGCGGTGCCTCCCGCCGGCCACTGCCGCGGCGTTTGAGCTGTGAGCCGAGCTCTGCTCTCTGAGCACTGCCGTGCGCTCGGGAGGGTTTGGGGCGCGGGGGCTGCGGCGTCGGTGGCAATGAGGGACACGGTGGAGAGGCAGCAGAGGGTGGGGAGGCCCGGGGACTTGGGCTCTCACGGAAGTCCTGAGCGAGGATCAAGGAGTGGACATTGGCTGAGGCGGGGGTCACTCTCAGCACTGTGACATCTGGGTCGGGCGAGTCTTTGTGGCGGGGTCCGTCCTGTGCATGGCAGGCGGTTGGGCCGTGTCCTGGCGGCTCCCCACTTGTGCCAACTGCCTACCCTCCCCCAACTTCCTGTCCTAAAATGTAGTTGAAAGGCGGAGAAAGAGCCATTCGTGTTCGCGGGTTTGGTTCCCCAGCGGCTGCCATGGCTGAGGCTGGGCCAGGCTGTCACCAGGAGCCCACGTCCGTGGTCGTCGTCTGCCGTCTCCTAGGCTGCAGAAGCAGAGCAGCCGGCATCCGGACCGGCACTGTTGCCAGGATTCCATCATCGCCGGGGGCCCTCGGCAGCGGCCCCCTCCAGCACGGTGGCGGCCCTGGCGGGCTGGCCTCTCCTCCTCCACGACCGAGCCCTGCTGGGCTGTGGACAGAGGGCAGCGCTGCCCGGGGCCCTTCGCAGTGGTGTCCTGGGGCGGCCGTAATGAACGACCCCGACTGTGCCTTCCAGCGGAAGCCGATTCCCCTGCAGTTGTGCTGTGGTGGGGGCTACACCTCCCCCCCCCCGCCCCGAGGGCTCCAGGGAGGACGTCTCCCTGCCCCCGCCGGCTCCTGGCGCTGCCGCAGTCCTCGGTGTTGGCTGGGAGATGCATTGCTCCGGGCCCTGCCTCTTTCTTCACCTCCCCTCCCCTCCTTGTCTTTGATGGACACCCGCCATGGCATTCAGGGCACATCCCGAGCCACCGTGATCTCATGCTGATCACAGATAACATCCGCAAAGACCCCACTGCCAAATACGCTCCCATCCCGGGTTCTGGGTGGGCACGAACTCTGGAGCGCCCCTCTCCCTGCCTGCTGCCGCCGCCTCACCGGCCCCTCCCTCCCCACTTCCTCCGGCTTTGCAGGAGGCCCGTGTTGGCCTCTCCTCACTGTCCAGCTTTGCCGGCGCCATCTGCTCACTGCCCGCATTTGGAAAGCTGCAGCCTGGCTGAATGGGCTCATTTGGGATGGACCGGGCCGGCAGGGGCCAGAGCGGCTTCAGGAACAGCATCCGGAGCCCTCGGCCCCGTGCCCTGGCCCCTGTCAGAGCTGCTGGCTGGTGGCCTCTCTCAGCGCCTTCCTTCCCCTGCCCACCTGCTCACAGGAACCACAACAACCCAAGAGCCACATGGCAGGAAGGCGAGCTCCGGCCAAAGCCATAATCTGGGACGTGGCCTGTTAGAAAAGCAGGCTGCGGTCAGACCCGGGGCTGACTGCCTCAAGCTGCCCTGGTCCCACCTGGGACCCCCTGAAACCTCAGCCCGCTTCCGCCTGCTCACCTACAAAGTGGGAGCTGAGTTGTCAGCCACAGCTCCTGCAGGGACTGAGCCGGAAACGGTGGGAGAGCGCACTGGGCACGCGGGGCAGCAGTGTCACACAGGGGCGCTCGACACGAACAGAGCAGGTACAAGTTCCGTGCACCAGAACTGCAGGTTTCAGGTACAACCCTTGACCCCTCAGTGGCCAAAATGTGTGTGTGTGTATATCTGCGTTTGTTTTTCTTTGTGCTCTTTCTCACCCCTTTCGTGAGGCGACGGCCGCTGGAGTGTGGGCGGGAGAGGGAACGGCAGTCGCTGGCAACGCGAGGCCACACAGCTCACAGGGTCAGCGACGGTGATGCAGGGGCAGAAGTCCCCGGGGTTGTGGGAGCACCGGCTCCCAGCCCAGGGCCCTGGAGAGAGGGCTCGGGACTGTGTGTGAGTGGGGAGAGCAGAGAGGGAGGCACGACAGGCCCCGTGCCCGGCAGCCCGGGGCAGGGGCGTCGGCGTGGCCCCCTCCGGAGCACGGCTCACACACCTCTGCCAGGAGTTTGCTGAACATGTGAAGTTCAAGGTGCTGCTTGGAGCTCCAAGTGGAGATGCTGAATAAGCAGTCGGGTGTCTGGAGACAGGCCCTGGGGTGCGGTGAGCACGGTGCTGTTTAGCGCGTCAGAGCCACATGATTGCGGCAATGAGGGGGCGTGCCGGACGCCGCGGTGACAAGGAGGAGCGGCTGACGCGTGTCGAGGACTGGCTTTCGGAGTGGTCCCCAGACCAGCGGCCTCAGCTTCATGGGAGGGCCAGTCAGAAATGCACCCGAGGGTAGAGTGGGCCCAGCAGGTGAGCTGCCCTCCCTGATGCCGGCTAGGGCTCGAGTGTCCACTGGGCGCGAGGAGGGCCCAGCGAGGTCCCGTTGGGCATCAGTGGTTGGCCAGCACACGCCTGGCTGCTCCCTTGGAAAGCGGCCCAGGACTGCCTCTCCCGGACACAGTGCCACCCCCGGGAATGCCCAGGCCTGAGAGGTCAGGGTACAGCCACTGACTGCACTGCCCAGCCCTCTCCTCTCTGTCCTCGTGGGAAGACACCAGCGGCTGGTTCCACGCCCACCCTGTGTTGAGCCCACACAGTGCCAGCGTCAGTGAGCCAAGTCCAGCGGGCCGTCTTTTCCACGGGGACTCTGGCACAGTGAAAGCTGACGAGACTGCAAGAAAGACGCTGGGAGCTCCTTGCTGGCGGTCCACGAGCTGGCACATTTGGGTACCCTGGTCCCACCGCCAGCCACTCAGGAGATGATTAATGCGTCCTGAGACTTCCCAAGCGCTTACGACACCTTCAGGAGTAGCCCCGACAATGGCTCTGTGGTGCACGGTGTTCTTAATTATTTATGTATTCTGGGGCAGCCGGGTTCCCTCCCACCCGAGCTCAGCGAGGTAATGAATGAGAAAGGCCAGCGGTCTGTAATGACAGCGTTGATTAAAGAAGGGATTGCGGCTGGAGCTCCTGCCCAGCTGTTATGCTGATGTCCGCCCGGATCCAGGACAGTGTTTCCATGCTAATGACAGGGCTGGGGCAGCGGCTGACACTGGTCTCCATCCGTGAGCAGTACGGACGTGTTCCTAACGTGCTCTTGGCCATGAGTGGGAAGACCCGTCCGCAAGCCCACTCCCACGTGCTGCTGGCTACTGTCCCCAGCAGATGGAAGGAATCCTCTGAGCCCATCCCTCACAGCTGCCCCTCAAAGCAGACGTGTGAGTGGACAACGAACATCGCCCAGAGCTCCACCCCTGTTCTCGGGGGCTGGGGGAGAAGGGAGATTGGGCACAAGAGGTCACCGCTCAGCACTGCAGGTTCTTGCGGATGCACGGCCCCAGCGGAAGCCTGCTGTGTCCACCACGGTCAGCGAAGGTGTGGTGGTCGCGCCGTAGGGAAGTGGGCGGGGTGCGGGAGTGACTTCATTATCTCCGAGCCCTTCCTCCAAACCATGCATGTATTCTCAAAGGGTCAGTAACCCGCGAAGGTTGGAAAACACTCTGTGTGCATTCTCAAAGGGTCAGTAACCCGCGAAGGTTGGAAAACACTGCCTGCGAGCTGTCCAAGGCTTTCACATCCACTTCTTGGATTTCTGTAGTGTTGGGCTCCATCTTGTCTCACTCTCTCCACGTGTCCTTCCAACACCTTGACGGGTGTCTGGAAACACGCATCCCCGGGAAGGGAGCTCCTGTTCATCCACCTCTGTGTCCAGCTCTCCATTCATCCAACGATCAGGCCATCCACCATCCGGCCATCCATTCACATGTCTGTCCATCCGTCCATTCATCCTTCATCCATCATGCACCCACCTGTCCATCCATCCATCCATCATGCACCCACCTGTCCATCCATCCATCCATCATGCACCCACCTGTCCATCCGTCTATCCATCATGCACCCACCTGTCCATCCGTCCATCCATCATGCACCCACCTGTCCATCCGTCCGTCTATCATGCACCCACCTGTCCATCCGTCCGTCCATCTCTGCGTGTATCCGTCATCTGCCTGTCTGTCCATTCATCCATCCATCCATCCATCCTTCCTTCTGTCCGTCCATCTGCCCATACATACATACTACATGAGCAGGAACCAACCAAGCGATCAAATATGGGTAAGACTTTTTTTTGCCTTCAAGGATTTCACAGTGTAGGAGGTGATGTGGACACGTGGGGCAGACAGACCCCAGCCCCTAACCTTGGCTGTGTGAGACAGGTCCTTTCGTTTCCCTGTGACCCAGCTTGATTTCCGTCACGGGCCTTCAGCTCCCTGGGATCCCAGCCCAAGTGCTGAGGCGTGGGGAGAGAGGCCTTAGGCCGGCTGTCACAGTTCCCAGGGGCTCGTGCCATCAGCACAGCCCGCGAGGGCGACCTTGGCCATGGCTGTCGTTGCTGTCCAGGCCGCCCCTTCCTGCCTGCTAGGAGAACCCGGCCTCTTCTGTTTCTTCCCCTCAGTGGGAGCGTCCGTGGGGCCTGCTGTGCACTTGTTGAGTGAGTGGCTTTGGAACACAAGAGCCGGGAGGCTGTGTGCGCCTCTTTTCTCGTCTGTGTTTGTTTTTCTTTGTGCTCTTTCTCACCCCTTTCGTGAGGCGACGACCGCTGGAGTGTGGGCGGGAGAGGGAACGGGAGTCGCTGGCATTGCAATGGCACACAGCTCACAGGGTCAGCGACGGTGATGCAGGGGCAGAAGTCCCCGGGGTCGTGGGAGCACCGGCTCCCAGCCCAGGGCCCCGGAGGGAAGGCTCGGGACTGTGCGGGAGCAGAGAGGAAGGCACGGCAGGCCCTGTGCCCGGCAGCCGGGGGCATGGGCGGCGGCGTGGCCCCCTCCGGAGCGCGGCTCACAGCCCTCAGCCGCAGCCGCAGCTCTGTGCAAGGTGCACCCAGCTGTTTCACTGCAGGTGCAGGGCCTCACCTCCAGCTGCTGTTTTCTGTCCTGGGTAGGGGAAGCCCCGGAGCAGTGGGAGACGGGGTGGCAGCCAGCACCCCCACTTTGAATCCCTGAGGATCCCTCGAATCCCGGACACTATTCATGAGGCCTCTGATAACAGCCTCCCGGCCACGGTGGCAGCCACGGAAACGCAGCGCCTGCTGGCTGTCGCTCCGTCTCCACCTGCCTCCTCCCTGTGGTCACGTCCCAGTCAGAGTGGCCTCGGGCTCTGCACTGCAGGAACCCCAGCCAAGCGTTTGGTTTGTTTTTCTGCAAGAAAACAGGCTTGTCTGAAGCCAGGCGGCCTCCCGTCTCCAGAGCTTCTCCACCGTCTCCCTCTGCCTCCGCAGGTGTCTGACCGCTGTGACTACATCTTCGTCAACGGCAGAGAGATCAGAGGGCAGGTAGACACGGCGGTGAACTTCACCTACCAGCACCTGAGTGCACCTCTGCTCGTGACCGTGTGGGTGCCCCGGCTGCCCCTGCAGATCCAGGTCTCCGACACGGAGCTCAGCCAGATCAAGGGCTGGAGGGTCCCCATCGTGGCCAGCAAGAGGTGAGCCTGGGAGAGGGTGGCGCCCTGGAGCTCACCGCAGCAGCCGTGTTCACTGACCTTGGCACTGAAGGAAGCTGCACGGGCCCCGGTGCACAGCAGGTGCCGACGTCGCCAGGGCTGCATTCCCCTGAGCCCAGCAGCCGAGAGCGGCTCAGCAGAGGGCCCGGGCAACCCCAGGCTCTGCCCTCGACGCTGGCCTTGGATGGAGCGGCCCTCCCCAAACGGCAAGACGGAAGTCACGTTTCTCCCGGCCCCATGGCCCCAGAGAACTTGAGGCTGGGTTTATTTTCTCCAGAGCTCCAGGGTCGTCCTCTGTGCTGGATAGGAGCTCGGGAACGCTCTGTGCAGATCCAGGTGTGGGACCCAGGCTTGCTGTTGGCCAAGAGCCTCCGGTTTGTTCTGCGGGTCTCAGCACTCACACTGGGAGTAGCGTGGGGTCCGGTTGTCTCTGCTCGGTGGTCCCCAGTTGGCACAGTTGGCTGAGTGAGGGTCGTTGCTCAGTTCCCGGCTTCCTGCCTGGAGTCACTCATCCCAACCAGCGACAGTCCCCGGCCCTTCGTTGTAAGAAGCACAGAGTAGGCGGCAGAGCCAGGACGCCAAGCCAGGGGGCAGCCAGGCCACACCCTGGGGTTAGCAGCTGCAAGACCAGGCTTGTCGGGGGCCCTGGGGGGTGAGACCAATGCCCCGCCTCGCTCTGTGGGCTTGGGCCAGCCGTCCAACCATCCAACCTCCCTGCACCCAGAGCCTTCTGTGAACGTGGGAATAACTAAGGTTTGCCTCTGGTCTCCCGGGAGGTAAGGGGGTCCCGTCGTGTCTCAGGGGCTCTGTCCCATTGGACCGTCTGTGTGGCAGAATGCTGTAGAACCACACGGTCCAATATGGTGGCCACAGCACTAGAAGCTGTCAGCACGTGGCCCTCAGCCAGTGTGACAAGAAGGCTGAACTTTAAACCTGTGTTCCGTTTTTATTCATTAAATTCAGATAGCCACATGTGGCCCATGGCGACTTACTGGACATTTTGGGTGGAGCAGATATCAGCTCTTTTTTTTTTTTTTTAAGAATTGTTTTATGTATTTGAAAGTCAGGGTTACACAGAGAGAGAAGGAAAGGCACAGAGAAAGAGAGAGAGGTCTTCCATCCACTGGTTCACTCCCCAAATGACCACAATGGCCAAAGCTGCGCCAATCCGAAGCCAGGAGCCAGGAGCTTCTTCCAGGTCTCCCACAGGGTGCAGGGGCCCAAGGACTTGGACCATCTTCTACTGCTTTCCCAGGCCATAACAGAGAGCTGGATCAAAAGTGGAGCAGCTGGGACTCGAACTGACACCCATATGGGATGCCGGCGCTGCAGGCTGGGGGCTTTAACCTGCTGCACCACAGCGCTGGCCCCAGATATTAGCTCTAAGTCTTAGCTGTCTGTCTATCTATCTACTTATCTATTTATTTTGCCATAAATGTAGTCCAGAGAGCGGTGCCCAGCCCTTGGCACTGGCCAGAGGTAGATGGGGCAGCCTGCTATGGTCCCGGGGCCCCTGACCTGGGTGGTGGCTCTGTGAGGTGCGGGTGAGCCTGGCCCTGAGAGCCTCCTTCCCCACAGGCCCACGCAGGACAGCGAGGAAGAGGAGGAGGAGGAGGAGCGGCGGGGCCGGGGCTGCGCCCTGCAGTTCCAGCGCGCCACCGTGCGCGTCCTCACAGAGTTCGTGTCCCAGGGGGCCGGGCCCTGGGGCCAGCCGAGCCACCTGCTGGGTCCCGACTGGCAGTTTGACATCACCCACCTGGTGGCGGACTTCATGAAGCTGGAGGAGCCGCACGTGGCCACGCTGCAGGCCGGCAGGGTCCTGGTCGGGCGGGAGGTGGGGATGACGACCATCCAGGTAGGGAGCGCGGCTGTGCCTGGCCCCCGGAGCGGGGAGACTCGGGGGCGGTGGGGCACTGTGGCCGGTCCCTTGTCTCCATGCCACCTCCGGGTGGCAGCGTGGGAACACAGACCAGCGGGCCTGGGCCAGCTCACGCCGGGACCCTCTCTGAGCTACTGCAAGTTCATAGCCTCCAACTCCCAGCAGCCCCTCCCCACCCCTGCTGCCCACCGAGCGTCCACTCCCCTCGTAGGAAAAGCCCTCAAGGGCTCTCTGCACAGCCTCTGCGAGAGGCCAGGGGGAGGAGCGAGGCCGTGGCCGCGCCCTGCCAGTCACCCTGCCGCTGAGTCGTTCAGCAGACTCAAATCCTGCCCCCGGGCTTGGCACAAGAACATGGGTGGAACTGGGGGTGCTTCAGGCGGGGGGTGGGGTGCGGGTGGCCTTTCCCTCAGCCCCCAGTCCCACCCTGGTCACTCGTCCTTTCTGGAAGGTCCTTGCACCGTAGATGGGAGTGCAAGGACAGAACGCGTCTGTCGTGGCCCCTGGACGTGCGCAGTGCCCGGCAGCGGCTCGTGGTAGCGCCGGGGCGCATGCGCTGTTCGTGGCTCGGTTCTCCCCCGCTCATTCCACGGCTCACCTGCTCTGTGATGCAGGCTGTGCACAGTCGGCTGTGTGCAGCCCTTCGTCCCCAGGAGCAGTGAGCCAGGCTGTGCCTCGTGCGAGGGGACCTTGTTGAAACGAGAGGGTTCGTGGGCACTGTGAGACAGGATGGAGTTCTTCTCAGTTCGTGGGCAGATAGAACCAGCCTGTCCTGGGGAAGGAGCCTCCTTCTCTGACGCCCCAGGGCGCGGTCCCGGCACGCGTGAGTGTGCCTGCGTGGTTCCTTCCCCCTGGGCCCGTCCGGCAGGGGAGAGCTTAGGTGGGGAATACCAGCTTCTGGAAACAGGTGTGATGGCTTTTCCTTGTGTCTTGCTGCGCCCGCAGGTGTTGTCCCCGCTGTCTGACTCCATCCTGGCCGAGAAGACCGTGACCGTGTTGGATGACAAAGTGTCGGTGACAGACTTGGCCATCCAGCTCGTGGCTGGGCTGTCAGCCACCCTGCACCCCGACGCGGAGGATGGCCAGGCCATCACAGCTGTGGCCACAGCCGAGGAGCTGCTGCGGACCCCCAAACAGGTAGAGGGCCAGCTGCTGTTCCCGACCGGGCGCAGCGGGGCTGGGGGCCAGTCGGCGCCGTGACCCTCAGCACGGGGGACAGGCGGCTGCAGACAGAGGCTCCTCACCTGGTCTCCCGCCCGCCTGCTTTCCCTGGCACCTGCACCCTGACCCCCGACCCCCCTACTCCGCGCTCTGACCAGCAACAGAAAGCGCTTGTACAGCCACGCCTCCCAGCGTGTCTTTCCCCACACCTGCAGACACTGGAGTCCTCCACGCCCCCGGCGCCTGCCTCGCTCCCTGGGCGTGTCCCCGCACCCCTCAGTCTCAGCAAACCTCAGGCACCCCCTACCCTTGAGTGTCTTCAGGGCTCAGAGCAGGCGGCCCTGGCCGTGCCCCTGAGCAGGGCGCCTTCTCCTACCCAGCTGTGCCGTCACGTGGTCTCGGGAGCCTCGTCCGCACCGGCTCCCGTCTGCACAGCTGTTTTATTCCCTTCGGAGTGTTCTGTCACCTAAAAGCACTGTTTATCTGTCTGCTCACTCGTTCTGCTCCCTGAAACGTCGGCGCGTGCTTCCTCCTCTCTCACCCGTGGCCCCCACGGCGCCGCAGGCAGCAGGTGCTCCGTCAACATCAGTGGAGCGAGCGCGTGGCTCTCAGAGCTGGGCTGGGAGACGGGACAGTGAAAGGGAGGGGGAAAGGACCCCGTGGCCCGGTAGCCTCGGTAGCTGGAGCAGGTGCCCGGCAGGTCTGCTGGACTTTGCACCTCCGTGTTGTCATCGGGAAAATGCCAGGGAGAGTTCAGAATGCCCTGTGTGACCCGGCCGTCCTTGTCTCATCCCTCAGAACGTGTCCTTGTGAGACCTGCGTTGAGTCTGGGAACAGTGGCTGGGGTGGAGTGGTGCTGTGGGGTGAGCAGCACCCCGTGGGGTGTGTGGGAGCAGACACGGACCTGGTTCTCAACTCCGGGCTGCTAACCTCAGCGGCTTGGGTGACTCGTGTCCAGGAGATGCAGGAGACGGGAGAGGGGGCTGCCTGCGTCCTCGCTGTGGGCTGGGAGAGGCTGCAGGAGCAGCCCCCCTGTGGCTGTGGTGGGCAGCAGAGCACAGGGCAATTCGGGGCTGCAGTCTCCAGGGTTCAAGGGTGGGATGTGACAGTGGGAGGGGTGGCAGGGGGAGGGGGTGACCATGGGAGAGGGTGGCAATGGGGGGGTGACAATAGGAGGGGATGATCATGGGAGGGGTGGTAGTGGGAGGGGGGCAACGGGAGGGGGTGACAGTGAGAGGGGGTAGCAGTGAGAGGGGGTGACAGTGGGAGGGGTGACAGTGGGAGGAGTGACAGTGGGAGGGGGTGACAGTGGGAGGGGTGGCAGTGGGAGGAGGACAGGGACCTGATAGCATTTGGGGGTGGTGGTAGGCATGGCAGTGAGAACAGGACAGTGACCATCAAGGGTAGGGGCAGCTTCCATCTTCCGGAGGAGACCGGAAAGTTCTGTCCACAGAGCAGGGTTTGTGTCCATCTAAGAACTGTGGACCCAAATGCCCCAGGCCAGTGGCAGAGCCGAGCCCTGCAGCTGCGTCTGCAAGTGGGGTCCTCGGGGTCTGCATGGACACTGCTTAGCGGCTGCCACTGGGGGCCTTGCGACAACGCCCACGTCCTTTTATCTCAGGTTTGTTTTTTTTTAATTTGAGAGAAACGGCCTGAACTGGAGCTGGAGCCAGAGCCGGCAGCTGGGAATGCGGCCCAGGTCTCCCACGTGGGCAGCAGAGCCCAGCGCTGGCTCCCGTGGTCCTGATGAGCAGGGAGTTGGGGTCGGAGCCGGAGCCGGGACTTACCCGGTCTGACCCCAAAGCTAGATGCCTGCCCCCAGTGCCCACTTCCCAGCTCCGTGGTGGGTGCACGGGGTCTCCGCCCAGAGCCCCAGGGCCGGCGTCCCCCTAGGGTGCCACACTCACCTGTGTTGCTGGCAGAACGCAGACCCGACATTGTGTGGGTGAGGCTCTTCCTTGGTTGGGTGTTGGCCGGGGGCTTCTCTGAGGTCCCGTAGGACACCCTTGTCCTTTGTCACCACTCAGTGCACCCCTGTGGTCTCCGTGCGTGGAGTCCTTCCCTGCTCCACTCCCCCCGGCTTCCCCCCAGCCGCCAGCCAGAGACATCCCAAGCTCTGCTGGGCCCTGAGAAGCTGCTGTCCCCTCCCAGGTCGTCTAGGAAAATCTCCTGATGTGAGGCCAACTGTGCTGAAAACAGGAGCAGTGCCCAGGTCCTGCAGACGGGGGCGGCACGAGTCTGCAGGGCCAGCGCCACTGCACAGAGACCGCTGCCGGCTGGCTTTGTTCCCGAGCATGGGCAGGAGGCACTGGGCCGCAGACAGGTCCCCTGGAGGTGGACAGGTCCCCTGGAAGCACTGGGCCGTGGACAGGTCCCCTGGAGGTGGACAGGTCCCCTGGAGGCGCTGGGCCGTGGACAGGTCCCCTGGAGGCGCTGGGCGTGGACAGGTCCCCTGGAGGTGGACAGGTCCACTGGAGGCGCTGGGCGTGTACAGGTCCCCTGGAGGTGGACAGGTCCCCTGGAAGCACTGGGCCGTGGACAGGTCCCCTGGAGGTGGACAGGTCCCCTGGAGGTGCTGGGCGTGGACAGGTCCCCTGGAGGTGGACAGGTCCACTGGAGGCGCTGGGCGTGTACAGGTCCCCTGGAGGTGGACAGGTCCCCTGGAAGCACTGGGCCGTGGACAGGTCCCCTGGAGGTGGACAGGTCCCCTGGAGGCGCTGGGCCGCAGACAGGTCCCCTGGAGGTGGACAGGTCCCCTGCAGGCGCTGGGCCGTGGACAGGTCCCCTGGAGGTGGACAGGTCCCCTGGAGGCGCTGGGCCGTGGACAGGTCCCCTGGAGGTGGACAGGTCCCCTGGAAGCACTGGGCCGTGGACAGGTCCCCTGGAGGTGGACAGGTCCCCTGGAGACGCTGGGCGTGGACAGGTCCCCTGGAGGTGGACAGGTCCCCTGGAGGCGCTGGGCGTGGACAGGTCCCCTGGAGGTGGACAGGTCCCCTGGAAGCACTGGGCTGCAGACAGGTCCCCTGGAGGTGGACAGGTCCCCTGGAAGCACTGGGCCGTGGACAGGTCCCCTGGAGGTGGACAGGTCCCCTGGAGGCGCTGGGCGTGGACAGGTCCCCTGGAGGTGGACAGGTCCCCTGGAGGCGCTGGGCGTGGACAGGTCCCCTGGAGGTGGACAGGTCCCCTGGAAGCACTGGGCTGTGGACAGGTCCCCTGGAGGTGGACAGGTCCCCTGGAGGTGGACAGGTCCCCTGGAGGCACTGGGCCATGGACAGGTCCCCTGGAGGTGGACAGGTCCCCTGGAAGCACTGGGCTGTGGATAGGTCCCCTGGAGGTGAACAGGTCCCCTGAAGGCACTGGGCCGTGGACAGGTCCCCTGTAGGCGCTGGGTGTGGACAGGTCCCCTGGAGGCGCTGGGTGTGGACAGGTCCTCTGGAGGTGAACAGGTCCCCTGGAGGCGCTGGGCCGTGGACAGGTCCCCTGGAGGCGCTGGGTGTGGACAGGTCCTCTGGAGGTGGACAGGTCCCCTGGAGGCGCTGGGCCGTGGACAGGTCCCCTGGAGGCACTGGCGTGGACAGGTCCCCTGGAGGTGGACAGGTCCCCTGGAGGTGAACAGGTCCCCTGGAGGCGCTGGCGTGGACAGGTCCCCTGGAGGCCTGGCGTGGACAGGTCCCCTGGAGGCCTGGCGTGGACAGGTCCCTGTGGCCATGCCGCCAGCCCACTGCTCTCCTCCGCTGGCCTGCTGTTTCCCAAGAGGAGCAGAGCCAGGTGGGAGGGAGGAAGCAGACGCACAAAGCTGTCTGCTGAGAATGGGTAATTAATTAGGGCGACGATGGCGTGGCGGCCTCCCTGGCGGGGGCAGAGCCACCCACGCCCCAAGACGTGGCCCATCCGTCTCCATCAGCCGACGGTCATTGGAGCCCCCCAGCGCCGCCTCGGGGGGATTTATGGATGTAGTCCTTCCATTTGCAGGCTCGATTCTTGAAAGGACGGCGCCCTCCGTCAGTCCCGGGCACGTGTTATTTCAAGTCATTCCGGATTCCTTCTCTCGGGGGGAGTGTGTCGTGTCTCTGATCAAAGGTTCTGTTCCACCCTGACCGTAACGAGCAAGGGGAGGACCTGGTGTCCGTCACAGCGGGGGCCGCTGGGCAGGGGTCTCGGCACGCGAGTGAGTTCTGAGGGTTCAGTTCCGCTTGTCGGCCGGACGAGGGGCTTGATGTGTGTTAACTTCCTCCTCCACCTGGAGCTGGTGGAGCAAAATTAATTCGAGATGAGAAGTCAGCCGCAGAGAGCTCGCTCCCCGCCCACAGCGTTTCGTCTCCCTCTCCGCCCTGGGGGCGTCAGAAGCTGGCACTCGGCGCTCGATGTTTTCAGCTTTGAAATAGGAAATCTGAGATTTGATGCCGTCGGTGTGAGGGCAGCAGCACCTGTGCGCCCAGGGCCTCGTTTGTCTTCATGGAAGCCGGGATGGAAAATGAGATGAGGCGTGAGGGGCCCGGGGGGCTGTGGGCGGCGGACAGGGGCCAGTGGGGTGAGAGTGCCCCTCCACGGTGTGGACAGAAGGGTGTGGGTGCGACCCACGTGCCTGGGCCACGTCATCCGTCAGGTCTGGTCCTCGTGGAGGCAGAGCCTCCCACGAGAACTCAAGGGCAAGTTCTTTATTTAGCAGCCATGAGAGAGAGGGAAGCTTGCCAGCAGCCTGTTTCCAAGTCACTGCCCCGAGACGAGGGGACACGGAGCCAGTCCAGACCGGGGCAACGGGTGGGAACGAGCAGGCTGCTCCTGCCCGCCGCTCGTGGAGGCCTGGCCATGAACGGTGACGCCCTGGCGCCTCCAGCGGCGGACTTGACCATACGGGTTCCAGAGCCCAGGGAGGGCCCTGGGGGTGGTGGGGAGAGCAGGACCAGGCGGGCAGGTGCTGAGCAGAGGGGCCACCCCTCCACAGTCACCTCCCACCTCAGACCTGCCGGGGGGAGCAGGAGCGCTCAGGTCCTGGGCAGGCGTCTGCACGTCCAGGTGCGGCTCAGCCCCACACTCGGTGTCATCAGGACCTCCCTGCTTGTCCTGGAGCACGGGCGCCATCGCCGTGTTACACACGGCTCCCCCACTGCTCATTCTCCTGGAAGTCGCGGGCGGCACCCACGGGCCACGCCCACTCCCCTCCGCCGCGCTCTCACCTGCCGTCCGTGTCTTCCATGCGTCAGTATCCCTGCGGCTGTGTCGGGGTGGAGTCCGAGGCTCTGTCTCCTAGGGCACTGGTTCTCTCCCAGCCCATCCTCTGAGTGGCTGATTCCAGTGGCTTTGTTCGTTTATTTCCAGAAATTCCATTTGGTTCACCCATCAGCCCAGCCCTTCTGCATTCCCCTCAGTGTGGTCTGTACTATTTCAGTTGATTCCCCAGGCCGTGGTGCTTGTTCGTTTATTTTATTTATTTTACAGTATGTTTTATTCAAAAGGCAGAGAGGGAGGGAGAGAGTGAGCAGGGTGGAGGGAGAGCTCCCGTCTGCTGCTCCACTCCTCAAATGCCTGCGACAGCTGGGGCTGAGCCCAAAGCCCGAGCCCGGGGCTCCACCCAGCGCTCGCACCGGGGAGGCAGGGCTACAGCTGGGGCTGAGCCCAAAGCCCGGAGCCCTCCACCCAGCGCTCGCACGGCGGAGGCAGGGACCCCAGCGCTGGAGCCATCCTGCTGCCTCCCAGGATGCTCGTCGGCAGGAAGCCGGCTTGGAAGTGGAGCCGGGACTCAGACTCCGGGATGGGCTGCGGGGGGTCCAAGCAGCGCCTGCTCTCACTTGACAGCCCTTGCAGTCCTCTGGTAACGTAGTTACTTGCCCGCTCAGCTCCCCGGTGAACGTTCCGTGCGTCTTCCCCGCTGTGGCTGTCACCCCTCAGCCAGGAGCACCCCTCAAGCTGCGCCTGCTTCGCTTGCTTTGCTCCCGCGTTCCCCACCTGCCTTGCTTGTGACCCCTACCCCCCAGAAGTGGGGAACCTTAGCCCCACGCTCGGGGCGGGGTCTGACTCCTCGTGAAGGCATCGTCCACCCAGAGCTCGCTGCCTGGGACTCTCCCGTCCCCTGTCCGTGCAGGGAGCCGGGGGGTGTCTTTATACCGAAAAGGCAAGGCCTGAGACGGGTGTGGCCGTGGCCGAGTGCGCGGGCGGGCGGGGCAGCTGCTGCCAGCCTGGGTCGGTGTGAGAAAGGGGAGCAACAGTCGGGGCTGGTGCTCTGGTGCAGCTGGGGCCACCGCCTGCGACGCCAGCATCCCACACGGGTGCTCCACTCCCAGTGGGTGCTCCACTCCCACATGGGTGCTCCACTCCCAGTGGGTGCTCCACTCCCACATGGGTGCTCCACTCCCAGTGGGTGCTCCACTCCCAGTGGGTCCCCCTGCCAGTGCACTGGGAAAGCAGCAGAAGGTGGCCCAGGGGCTCGGGCCCCGCACCCAGCTGGGAGACCCAGATTAGCTCCTGCTCCTGGCTTTGGCCTGGCCCAGCTGGGCCATTACAGCCATCTGGGGAGGGAACCAGCAGTTGGAGGAGCGCTCGCTCGCTCGCTCTCTCTCTCTTCCTCTAACTCTGCCTTTCAAATAAATAAAAGCATATATATTGAGTGAGAGAGAGAGAGAGAGAGAGAGAGAGAGAGAAGGCAGCTGTCTGGCTTTTTCAGCAACAGCTAATCCCAGTGGCCCTTTGTGCGGCTGATCACTGGGCTCTGGCAATGGCCGTGCCTGCCAGTTTCTAGCAAAATGGTTGAGACTGGGGCCCTGGAGCCACAGTGCTGGGCCAAGTCCTGATCCCGCTCTCGCCAGCCACGTGACCGGACACAGTGCTCCACCTCTCTAGTTGTACCCATTTGTGAGAGGGAAGGAAGTGTGCTACGTGGACAGCACCTGACCCCCAGTGAGTGCCCAGTGGCTGTCAAGTGAACTTTCAGTCTTCAGGATTACAGATGTCACCCTCTGGTCCAGAACCAGGGCTGGGTCCCAGCTACACCCAGACGCTGTCCCAGACGCTGAAGATCCGCCCCACAGAAGTCTGCCCCCCAGCGCACCCAGACGCTGGCCAGACGCTGAAGATCCGTCCCCCAGAGACCCTCTGCCCCCCAGCACACCCAGACGCTGGCCAGACGCTGAAGATCCGCCCCCCAGAGACCCTCTGCCCATGGGGAGTTGTTGCTCCCACAGGCGAAACAGAAGTGCCCAGAGCTGGCTCAGGCCCAGTGCCTGCCATGGTGCTGTGTTTGCAGGGGACAAGGGGGCAGGGAAGGCTTGTCCTGACTGTTGGCTTGCAGACAGGCGGGGTGGGGGGGCATTTCTAGGCCAGCAGAGTTCAGACCTTGACTGTTCCCACGATGAGAGCCACTTTGCGTGGCTGACTGTTCCCACTGTGCGTGGCTCTGGCACGGACGGGGCCGCGGGGGTCCCCTCTGTGAACTCCCCTTCCTGACGCGGCCTCGGCATCCTGTCTCCTCTCACAAGGCTTCTCTTGAAAGGTGCCCTGCACGGCGAGACAGCACAATTCCACTTCTTACTATTTATTGAAAGAGAGGGGCCAGCTTGTGGTGCGGCGATAAAACCCCTGTGTGGGCTGCCCCAGCCCGTGCTGGGGTGACTGGGATCCGGCCCCACCTCTGCTTCCAGGCTCAGCTCCTGCTAACGCTCCTGGGAGGCAGCAGGTGAGGGCGCCAGTGCATGGGGGAGACCCGGATGGGGCTCCCGTCTCCAAACCCAGCTGTTGTGACCACTGGTGGAATGAACCCCTGGTGGAAAATATTTTCTGTCTCTCTGTGTGTGTTTCCAATAAGTGAAATTAAAAAGAAAAAAAAAAGCTCGCTGAAATGGCCACAGCCACTGTGGATAGACAGCTGACGCTGGGGAGGGGTGCTGAGTCCAGGTCCCCCACGGGGGAGCCGGAGCGGAGCCTCAAGCCAGCACCACCACCTCCCAGGGCCTGCATGAGCAGGACGCTGGGGTCAGACCCAGGCCCTCCGACGCGGCGCCTGGGCCTCTTAACCACTAGGCCAGATGCCTGCCCGGAGACCACACCATCAAACCAGGTGCACGAGGTAGCGCAGCCCCGCTATCGGGCCGCGAGTTGTGGCCGGTGTCTCCAACAGCGCAGCAGGGCCAGCTTTACAGAGCCAAACGCACTCGCTCTCCTGTTCCCCAGCACCCCGGCCCGCGGCCATCACTAGAGAGCAGTGTCGGGAAGCCCACGGGGTGTGGAGGCCAGTCTCGGCAAGAGGCTTGGCTGACCGGGCGGCCCCAGTGGTGTCTGTGCTGGCAAGGCCGCCGGAGCCGGATCTCACTTTGCTTTCCTAGAGAAATGACTGGAGCTGTCGTCGCGTGTCTAAGCGTGCTCTCTGGTCGTCGTGGAGAGCCCGTGTCCTCTCCCAGGCCCTGGGTCTTAGTGTTGGGGGCCGGTTCTGTTTCTGAGGATATTGTCCTGATGGGGGGGATTCCCAGGGCGGGAGCCCCTCACCCGGGGTTCTAACTGCCTGTCTCCTGCAGGAGGCCGTGGTCAGCACGTGGCTGCAGTTCAGTGACGGCTCGGTGACGCCCGTGGACATCTACGACGCCAAGGACTTCTCGCTGACGGCCACCTCCCTGGATGAGACCATCGTGTCGGTCCCCCAGGCCCGCTCTCCCAGGTGGCCCGTGGTGGTGGCCGAGGGGGAGGGCGAGGGGCCGCTGGTCCGAGTGGACCTGGCCATTGCGGAGGCCTGCCAGAAGTCCAAGCGCAAGAGTGTCCTGGCTGTGGGCTTCGGCAACGTCAGGGTCAAGTTCGGACAGAGCGACGCCGACTCCAGCCCTGGGGAGGACCGTGGCGGTGAAGAAGAAATCAAGAACCACGCCAGCGGCCGCAGGCAGAAGGCTCAGGGCCAGGACGGGCGCCTCCTGGGCAGCTCCTCCCTGGAGCGGGAGGAGGGGGCTCTCTGGAGAGTCCCCGCCACGGCCAAGTCGCCCGTGGGCAACAGGGCGGGGAAGAGCAGCCGGCTGGACGGGGAGGCACAGCCGCAGAACGTCCCCCTGGACTTCACCCGCTTCCCGGCCCAGGGGGAGCCGCCCAGGGCGGGGGCCGGGCCGGAGGGAGGCGACCTGGTGCAGAGGCCCCGCGGCCTGAGCGACCTGGAGATCGGCATGTACGCGCTGCTCGGCGTCTTCTGCCTGGCCATCGTCGTCTTCCTCGTCAACTGCGCCACCTTCGCCCTCCGGTACAGGCACAAGCAGGTGCCCGTGGAAGGGCAGGCCCCCGCGCCGCACTCGCACGACTGGGTGTGGCTGGGCAATGAGGCGGAGCTCCTGGAGAACGCGGGCGAGGGGCCGGCGCCCCAGCGCGAACGCACCACCGTCATCGACCGGGGGCTCGGGGGCCACGAGGAGAGCGGCCACCTCCCGCTCACTGGGGGCTCGCAGAAGCACGTGCAGAGCCAGGTCCACAGGCCGCCCGCCCCGGGGCCCGGGCAGGAGCCCCCGCACTCGCCCACCTCCAGGCGGAAGAAGGTGCAGTTCAGCACCTTCACCGCCATCCCGCCGGACGACGGCTGCCCCACGGTCGACTCCATCGGCGGCGGCCAAGGGGAAGATATCAAGTGGGTGTGCCCAGACATGGCGGTGGGCGGCCCCAGGGACCCGGGGGACTGCCTGGAGAAGCTCAAAGCTAAGGCCTAGGCCCCGCCCCGGAGCCCAAGGCCTAGGGACGGCCCCGCCCACGGCCCCGCCCCGGAGCCCAAGGCCTAGGGACGGCCCCGCCCACGGCCCCGCCCCAGAGCCCAAGGCCTAGGGGCGGCCCCGCCCACGGCCCCGCCCCGGAGCCCAAGGCCTAGGGGCGGCCCCGCCCACGGCCCCGCCCCGGAGCCCCAGGCCTAGGGACGGCCCCGCCCCGGAGCCCGGCCAGGGGCGTCTCCCTGGGCTTGAGAGGGAAGAAGGGCTGGGCTCCGCGCTTGATGGCTTGGGAGTCGTGAAGCCAGGCAGGGGTGTTTTTGTATCGAGGGTTTTTTAGCGGTTGGTGGAGCTGCCGGGCTGCGCAGAGCAAAGCTAGGAAAGTTATTTTATGACTCAGCGTCCAGACAAGCTACCAAAAATCATTTGTTAAAAAAATGCAAAACGACAAATAAAAAGAGACGAGTGAGAGCCTGTTTATATTTCTAATAAAGGAGCCAAGTATCAAAATGGGGCCTGCCAAGAGACGTATCCGTTAGGGGCCGGCAGCCAGTGTCCGGCCGGCGCGGGGAGGGGCGGAGGGGGCTGGCGCGCGCCGGCCTCCTCCTGGGATGGAGCCAGGGCCTTGAATCTTCCCTTCCCGGGCCGCCCGCCCGCTGCTCCCCTGGGTCTGTATCCAGCGTTTGATTTGGAGGGTCAGGGCGTATAGTTTCCTTACACGACGTGTAAGTCCCCTCCGGCTCCTGAGATGTGCTCGAGAAGCGACGCCAGCCAGGCCAGCGTCAGGCCGGGACTCACGCTCCTCTCGGTCTCCCCGGCTCTGCTGTGTTTGCTGGAGCAAAAGTCGGAGGGAACCCCCAGAGCCTCCCTGGGCGAGGGGAGCTGCCCGTGACCCCCAGCACCGCGGCACCACGGGGACGCTGGGGAGGGGCGTGGCCCGCAGAAGGGAGGTGGCTGGGACCACGGGGCCGTGGGGACGCTCCCACGTGGGGGCAGGTGGGGCAGGTCTGCAGGGGAGACCCCCAGGGCCCGAGCGCTCGCAGCGGGAGACTCCCGGGGACAGGGAGCGGCTTCACGCTTTATCGTCTCAGTCACTGGGACTTCCCCTCACCTCGCTGCACACTGTGGAGGGGGAGAAGGACGCGGCTCCTGTGCACCTGTGATGCCGGCTGCCTTTAATTGCTATCCGTGGCTTGACAAGGCGGATCCTGCGGGTGTTTCCTCCGGCCCCCACCCCAGGCGGCGAGCACTGAGGCTGCAGGGAGGGCCGTGCGGTGGCCTCTGGCGCGCGAGTTATGCGAGCGATCCCTGATAGCTTCCAGCCAGGGGCATCCGTGCTGGGGGCCCCTGCACGGTGCAGGGCTGACGGGGACTCCGGGACCCCCCTCCCCCACAGCCCAGCACGGAAGCCTCGGCAGGGGCAGGGGGGGGGATCTGCCTTGTGTTTGGGTCTGACTGTGTCTGTGGTTATTTGAGACCAGGGTGGGGTGGTGGCAGTCGCGCTGGTTAGGGGATGCGGATTATCTTGGCAGAGCAAAGGCGTTTGTTGTTTTTGGCAATAACAGCTTCCGTGTGACATCATCCCGCACCACCAGAGGGAGCCGCCTGAACTGCCCAGTTCCGTGCCGAGTCTGCGTGCAGAGTCCCGCTTCCGTCTGCAGGTCAGTTTTGGAGTATTTTCATCAGTCCCGGAAGGAAACCCGACACCCACCAGAGAGAGCCGGGTACCTGGTAGGGTCCGGCCCCTCACGCCCAGTGCCCGCCACCAGCGCCCAGGCACCTAGAGGTGCTGCTGTTCACATCTCAGGCCCCTCCTGAGAATTCACGGGGGCTCCTCCTCCCCACAACGCCACCGCGTCGGGTTTCTGGGAGAAGGAGGCAGTGGAGCCCTGGGACGTTTCTCGCAGAAGGACTGTGGCTGGATCCAGAGGCCAGCACAGGAAGTGGTCAGAACCACCCCGCGGCCCACCTGCCTGAGCCGGCGACAAGCCGGCTGCCGCTCCTGGGCGGGGTCAGCCGAGCAGGGCTGGGACGGAGACCACACAGGACACCCTCCCTGGAACAGGAGGCGCGGCATTGCCCGTCCTGTGCAGGGTCAGCCGAGAGGGGCTGGTATGGAGACCACACAGGGCACCCTCCCTGGAACAGGAGGCCCGGCATCGCCCGTCCTGGGCAGGGTCAGCCGAGCGGGGCTGGTATGGAGACCACACAGGACACCCTCCCTGGAACAGGAGGCGCGGCATTGCCCGTCTCTGCCAGCCTAGGAGGAAGAGGCTGTGCCACGGTGACAAATGCATCCCGAGTCCCCCGCGCCATCCTGGGGTTAGACTGCAGCCGCGTCCAGGAGCCGTCGCTGGTGGCCTCGTCCCGTGGGGGCTGCGAGTGTCCCGTGGTTCTTCAACGCAGTCTCCCAGAGGACACAGCCCTCAGCCCCAGAAACGAGTCGCCCGGCACCCGTCTCCGCTGTGCACCTGCTGGAGACCCTGCCTCCAGTTCCTGCCCGGGACGCGGGACAGACAGCCTGCCTGCAGGGAGGGGACGTGGGAGGCCACCCCAGGAGAGGTGTCTCTTCCCACGCGGGTGCGCGACTGTGAAGTGAAACGTCTCAGCAGCTGCGTGCCCGGGCCGAGCTGGGATTCGTCCTCCCTGTCCAAACTGTAAAGTGGAACAGGGACCCCTTGTCTCTCATGGCCAACCCGACCACCCAGCACACACTTATTAAACGCCTGCTGTGTACCTGACCCTGTGCAACATGCAACGGATGGAAAAATGCTCAAGACCGCAAGGTGCTCACGGTCAGAGGGCGGAGGCGGGACGGGTGCTGTAGGAGCCCCGAGGGTGAGCATGGTGGTGGGGTCACCATGCGGCCGGGAGGGGCTCCCCCTGGCTGTGGACGGGAGCTAGCTGTCTGTCCCGCAGTCTTTGCATGCTCCTTCAGAAGCACAAGGGAATGAGGAAAGGGAGCGTTCTCCCCGCTGTGCACTGGGGAGACCACGTCATCCTCCAGGACAGCGTGCACAGGACGGGGCCCAGAGACTCCGGGGTGCCAGGACCCAGGCTGGGCGCCCTCCAGTCCTGGACTCAAGGCGGGAGGACGTCGTACACAGGCTCTGGGCTTCCTCCAGTCACCGCCAGCGAGCAGCAGAGCCCAGATGCACAACCCTGCTCATGTCTCCAGTGACCATGGGCTTACGAAACCTGCCACATGAGCTGGGTGTGCAGGGCGCCTACCAGTCCATGGGGAACTGGAATGAAACGTTCCCTTGGGTGCAAAAAATAAATAAATAAAATGGGTGCATAGTTCTTTGCTAGTACACATTTCTTGGATTGTTTTCAGCATTGTCTGTCATCTTGAGTAAGACGTGGAACCCAGCGGACATCAAAGCCGCTAGAGTCTGGGCCGGCACTGCGGTGTAGTGGGTAAAGCCACCACCTCAGTGCCAGCATCCCATATGGGCACTGGTTCGAGTCCCAGCTGCTCCACTTCCAATCCAGCTCTCTGCTATGGCCTGGGAAAGCAGTGGAAGATGGCCCAAGTCCTTGGGCCCCTGCATGCACACGGGAGACCTGGAAGAAGCTCCTGGCTCCTGGCTTCGGATAGGCTCAACTCTGGCCATTGTGGCCATCTGGGGAGTGAACCAGTGAATGGAAGATACCTCTCTTTCTCTCTGCCTCTGCCTCTCTATAACTCTGCCTTTCAAATAAATAAATCTATTAAAAAAAAAAAAAAGAAAGCTGTAAGAGTCTTTACACAAAATTTGGAAAATGAAGAAAAGTCGACAAAATAAAGGAGGCTCCAATCTCCCTCCCAGAAAGAATAGCTCGTCTTCTGTGGCCCCACGTGTTGTTAACATCGCACGTAACGCACGGTTGAGTTCGTGTTCTGAAAGTGACCGTTGTAAATATGACCTCTGGATTATTTTTCAAGCTGTAAAAGTCACCGGTGAGAACTGGGAAAATTCATACAAACGATGGCTCTTGTCTCCGTTGGCACGTTGGCGACACCTTTGCCAGGTTTGGCCCTAGGATTTTTTTCTTCTTCCAAAGTTGAGACCGGAGGGAAAATACTGACCTTCTGCGTGGTAGCAGGGAGAGCGCCACAGCCTTGGCCAGGATGCAAGGACTGCCCTTGTCCAGAGGGGCAGGCTGGGTGGAGGGGGGCCCGGGTGTCTCCGGTTCCCGCTGGTCCGTAGGCATCCGCCCAGAGCAAAGGCCAGGTGCTGCTCTGAGCAAGAGCGCCACCTGCCGGCCAGGCCCGGCACACGCCGGGAGGGGCGGAGCTAAACCCTGGCGGGCGGGGCACAGGTGACAGAGGCTGCACCTGTGAGACCACGCTGGGCTCACAGCTGACCAGCCCTGTGCGGGTCACGGCGACCCCAGGGGCAGAAAGGACACGAGGTGGCTGCTGCCACGCACTGGGAGGCAACACGGCAGCTGAGCCCGAGGGTCCCGGGAAGACCGGGCGCACCCTGAGTCCAGGCCACACCTGCCACTGCGCTCGGCGAGAGCCAGCGCTTGCGGCAGGCCGTGGGCGGGGCGGACAGACGGACAGACGGACAGGCGGACAGCAGCAAGAGGTGGGAGTGCAGGAGCCGGAGGAAGACGAGGCGAGAGCCAGCCCCACGTGCGGTCTTCCCACGAAGTTTGGACGGGACGGTAACTGCGAAACTAGGCAAAGCCGACGTGAACGGAGGGCCAAGGCGAGGACCCCCCACCCACGGAAACCACTCAACAGAGCAAGGCCTCCTCCTCCTCCTCCCCTATCACCCCCTCGGCCCGGGGCTCTCCTGGGGGCAGGCAAGAGGAAGGCACTCCTGGGGGGCAGCAGGTAAGGCGCAGCCCGGAACGTGCAGTCCCACCCCCGCGGGCCTGGGCCCAGTGCCGGCTCTGCTGTTCCTGACCCGGCTTCCTGTCAGTGCCCATCCCCGGAGGGCTCGAGGGCTCGGCTCCCTGCCCCTGCACAGGAGACCCGGATGGAGGGCTCGGCTCCCTGCCCCTGCACAGGAGACCCAGACAGAGTCCCAGGCGCCCTCTGGTCCGGCCCCGCCCTGGCTGGCACAGGAATTTGAGGAGTGAACCAGCAGAGAGAAGCTCCCTCTCCCTCCCTGCCTTTCCATTTTAACTTAAATGTAAGATGTGCATATACTGGGTAAAGCCGCTGACTGCAGTGCCAGCATCCCATATGGGCACCGGTTTGAGTCCCAGCTGCTCCACTTCCGATCCAGTTCTCTGCTGTGGCCTGGGACACTGTGGGAGACCCGGAAGAAGCTCCTGGCTCCTGGCTTCAGATGGGCTTAGCTCTGGCCATTGCGGCCATTTGGGGAGTGAACCAGTGGATGGAAGACCTCTCTTACTATATAGCTCGGCCTCTCAAATAAATAAATCTTTAAAAAAATTATGCATGGATTTTTGATGTCATGTACGAACAAGGCCTGGCTGAGGCAGTGAGGACGGGACACCAGTCCCCAGAGATGCCTGGTCCACCAGAGAAACGCGAATCCTGTCCAGATGAAAGCCAGGACAAACCTCAAGTGGACAGTGACTCCCGGGTGAAGAACGGTAAAATCACTGATGCTTTATGGAAGTTTATGGCAACAGCGCCCCCAAAGCAATGAGCAGTTTGCAAGTGGAGAGGGTGTCAGAAGCAGAGAGGAGGGCCAGCGCCGTGGTATAGCGGGTAAAGCTACCACCTGCAGTGCTGGCATCCCATATGGGTGCTGGTTCGAGTCCTGGCTGCTCCACTTCCGATCCAGCTCTCTGCTGTGGCCTGGGAAAGCAGTGGAAGATGGCTCTGGTCCTTGGTCCCTGCACCCACGTGGGAGACCTGGAGGAAGCTCCTGGCTCCCGGCTTCAGATCGGCACAGCTCCAGCCATTGCGGCCATCTGGGGAGTGAACCAGCGGACGGAAGACCTCTCTCTCTCTCTCTCTCTCCCTCTCTCTCTGCCTCTCAGCCGACAGCAAAGGCGTGGCCAGCACCAGGGTTTGGGCGCCCTGTGTTGGATTAGTTGCCGCATCCCCAAATGCACAGCTCCAAGTTACATCGGCCAAGGCTGTAACTGTGCCCGCACACAGGCGAGGCAGCGGGAAGGGAAGCCAGGGGCCCGGGGAGCCCCTCTCCCAGGGAGCGGTGTGCGTCTGAGAACGAAGACCGCAGAGAAAACAAAGCGAATGGGGAAAAGGAAATGCAGATTGGGGCTGGGGTCCTGGCACAGCGGGTGAGGCTGCCGCCTGCTATGGGCACTGGCTCAAGTCCTGGCTGCTCCACGTCCAGTCCAGCTCCTTGGGAAAGCAGCTGACCATGGTTCAAGGGCTTGGGCCCCTGCACCCATGTGGGAGACAAGGTTGAAGCTCCTGGCCCCTGGTTTGGCCTGTTGCAGCCATTTGGGGAATGAACCAGTGTTTGGAACATTCTCTCTCTCTTTCAAAATAAATCTTAAAAATCTTAAAAATTAAGTCTTAAAAAGCTAAATCCAAACTCCGGCCCCGTCCTTCCCAGCACGGGGGCTCAGGCTGTTTCCCCGGACCCACAGCCCTGGTTTGGCGGAGATCAGCATTTTCAGCCCTTGGATCCGGGGCCCAGGGCTGAGCACCCCGACAGGGGCACCTTCCGAGCTGCAGGCCTGGGGACGCGAGAGAGCAGCGGCCTGGGGGAGGAGTCGATGGAGACGTAATTAAGGATCACGTAGTATCTGGACGTCATCATGGGGGAGGAGGACCCCGCAGAGCTGGGCTCAGAAGTCGGAGCTGCCAGCTGACTCACCGGCCATGGTGAACCAGGGCTGCCCTGCTGGGAGGGAGGGAAGCCATGCTGGGCCAGCAACCCCGGGAAGACGTTCAGAGGGAGCTGGGGCGTCACGGGGGACAGTGTGCAGGAAGCCCAGGGTTTGGAAACACGCACATGTGCTGTCACACGTGGCCCTGGCAGCCGCCAAGCCCTGCAGTCCTGTGCGTGGCTACATCGACGCCAGGCCTGGCCCAGGACTGCGCAGCTGCGTCCCTGCCTCTCGGTGCATCCGCAGCTGCTGCCCCCACCACCCCGGGCGCGACTCTGCCGCGGTGCACTCCCGGGCCCACCAGCAGGGGGCGCTCCGAGCACAGGCTGCCCAGGGCGCCAAGCCCCCGGGGCCTGGTGGCCTCTGTCAGCCCGCGTGCCCGCGAGGCTGCCTTCCCCCAGCCCCAGTGCCTCCTTGGCGGCCTCTTGTCCAGGGTGCTGGATCCCAAGCCAGTCCCAGCTCCCGGCTGTCCGGGATTTCACAATTTCCCAGAGGCCCAGGCACCGAAATCCCCTTAGAATTGTTCATTTGGAGCCACCGGCCACTGGGGGAGGGAGCTGTTGGGCAGTTTTTCCATCAGGGACCACCCAGTGCCAAGGAGGGAGGGAGGCTTGGACTGGCTCCACCGTCCCGGTTCCAGCTGGGAGCCGTCCGTCTCCCCCGCTGCAGAGCGAGCTCCTGCAGTCCCACCCAGGAAGAGGTGAGGGCAGCGAGACCCTCTCTGCCTCTGCTTCCCCCTATGAATACTGTGCCTGCTAGGAGGGCCCGCCTCCCAGGTTGAGGATCCCATGAGGCCACGCGTGGAGGGTGGTGCCTGCTGCGCCCTGAGCCTCCCACCGGAGGTCCGGCGTCTGCACCTGGCCCGGGGATCCAGACCGAGTGGGCTGCAGACAGGGCTCTGGCCTGCCCTCCCCGCAGGTGGGGACAGCGGGAGGAGCCACAGCGGTGCCCAGTCCTTGCCGTGGTTCTACAGAAATGACGGCTTCACTTGTTTCTCACTTAGCTACGTTCCTGTGCCCGGTCCCCAGTGCACGGCCCGCAGGGAGGATGACACGGGCAGAAGCACCTCCATTGCGTGGGCGAGAAGGGCTCCCTCCGTGTCTGAGGCTGGCAAGGGAGGCGGCTCCGGGACTGGCGTCACCCTGTGGGCGGAGCTGCAGGGCACCGAGGACAGGCCCAGGAGCCCTGGGGGATACAGCTGAAGCAGCTGGTTTCGGGTTTCCAAGGTGCCAGCAGCCTGGGGTCCTTAGCTGGGACAGCGGGGGTGGGGGGAGGTGGATCCACACAAGGCAGGCCCTGTGACTGGAACTCCTCCCACAGACCAAGAGGCTCAGTGTCCTCCCTCGCTAAGCGCCAGGCCGCGGGCGACCCCTCACAGACATTCTCAGGATAAAGACCAAACACTGCAGGGCCAGCACTGTGGCCTGCAGGGAAAGCCACTGCCTGTAGTGCCGCCAGCCCATGTGGGTGCTGGTTCGAGTCCCGGCTGCTCCACTTCCCATCCGGCTCCCTGCTAATGCGCCTGGGAAAGCAGTAGAAGATGGCCCAAGTGCTTGGGCCCCTGCACCCACGTGGGAGACCCAGAGGAAGCTCCTGGCTACAGCCTGGCGCAGCCCTGGCCGTTGCATCCATCTGGGGAGTGAACCAGTGGACTGAAGCTTGCTCTATGTCTCTTCCTCTCTCTAACCCTTCCAAATAAAGAAATCATAAAAAAGAAAAAAAAAATCATCAAGCAAGGACTTCTGCCTATGAAAATACTTGGGCTGAGATTTTTATTACTAATTTCAGTATTTTAAAACTTAGTGGAGGCCAGCGCTGCGGCTCACTAGGCTAATCCTCCGCCTTGCGGCACCGGCACACCGGGTTCTAGTCCTGGTTGGGGCGCCGGATTCTGTCCCGGGTGCCCCTCTTCCAGGCCAGCTCTCTGCTGTGGCCCGGGAGCGCAGTGGAGGATGGCCCAAGTCCTTGGGCCCTGCACCCCATGGGAGACCAGGAGAAGCACCTGGCTCCTGCCATCGGATCAGCATGGTGCGCCGGCCGCGGCGGCCACTGGAGGGTGAACCAACAGCAAAGGAAGACCTTTCTCTCTGTCTCTCTCTCACTGTCCACTCTGCCTGTCAAAAACAAAACAAAACAAAACAAAACAAGTGGAGGGGCCGGAGCTGTGGCACAGCAGGTTAACGCCCTGGCCTGAAGCGCTGGCATCCCATATGGGCGCCGGTTCGAGACCCGGCTGCTCCACTTCTGATCCAGCTCTCTGCTGTGGCCTGGGAAAGCAGTACAAGATGGCCCAAGTCCTTGGGCTCTTGCACAAGCGTGGGAGACCCAGAAGAAGCTCCTGGCTCCTGGCTTCGGATCGGCATAGCTCCAGCTCTTGCGGCCACCTGGGGAGTGAATCAGCGGATGGAAGACCTCTCTCTCTGTCTCTCTCTCTGCATCTCCTTCACACTCTGCGTAATTCTTTCAAATAAATAAATCTAAAAAAAAAAAAAAAAAAAGAGCACAGCTTTTCTGCAGCTTCTGGCCTGGACAGATCACATGGAAAGCACGCACCACTCAGGTCAGCGGTGGCACGCGTGACGGACGGGACCCGAGGGCGTGCTCTCGCTGTCCCCCCCCACAGGACTGCAGGACGGTGGCTGCGGGCCCAGGAAGCAGGAGCCCTGGCCACACCTGGGCCGGGGGCTTGCAGCCGCCTCCACTTGTGCAGGGAGCAAGCACGGGACAGAAGGCTCCGGTGGCCTGGGCTCGGGGCCCCTGGCACCAGAGGCGGGTGTGGTCCGGCCAGTGCGCACCGCCTCAGCCGCAGCGGCACCCCAGGTCCTCACCACCTCCTTGCCCAAGTCCTTCCCCGGTGGTTCCCACATGGCCATGAGTGTGCAGTGTGGACGTGGGAAGCAGCTAACTCCTGACAGGCCGTGCGGCCTGCTGGGGTTTCTCAGCTCTAGGGATGCAGGATGTGTGTGTCCAGGATGGAGGGAAAGTCAGGTCTTGGAGAGGGAATGGGGTGACCAATCCAGCTGGTCCCCAGGCCCATCTGCTGAGCGCGGACAACCTGGGGCTCGGCCCCCCCAGTTCATGTTCCTGACACAGGGTTCCGCTCACATCCGCGTCTGCCCCGGGAAGCGCACGCAGGCACTAGCAGCAGCAGACATTTCAGGGCTGGATCTGGGGAATCTATGTGTTGGCTACTGGCACGCTGGACTGGGAGCGAGCCACCTCCGTCTCTGCGTGGGAGGCACCGGAGTCCGTGACCGCGCCCGTTCCCGCGGGATGCAGACTGCTGGGCACAGTCCCCACATGCTGGGTGCCACCCTCCAGCGACGAGGAGGCACCAAACCCTCCTTAAAGATGCATTACTTATTTGGACGGCAGAGTTAGAGACAGAGAGGTCTTCCGTCTGCTGGCTCACCCCCTACATGGCCCAACAGCAGGGCGGGGCCCGGCCTCCCCTGGCGCTTGTAAGCCAGGTGACAGGTGGCAGGTGGCAGCAGCTGGCCCATGTGAGACTCAGGCTTCAGCTCCCCAGCCCCAAGGCTGCAGGTGGGGCTGAGTGGCAGCTGCAAGGTCAGGCAGCCCCCCGACACCCGGGAGTGGGGGGCCAGGAGCAGGTGGCACTACCGAGGACTCCCAGCACCCACTGACCGGCAAGGTGGCTCTGACTACACAGTCAGCCCCTCCACGACCGCTCGGGTGGGCTCGGTGCCGCGTGGCGGGGAGGGCGCAGGCCCTGGGGTGGCCACCTCTCCCAGAAACCCTGCTTCCCGAGCACCCTGGTCGGCGAGGTTTCACGCGGAACGCAGCCCGCAGCCAGGGCTCGAGCCATGCCTCCGCCCTCCCCTTGTCAACCCAGACTCACGGCCGCGCTGCTCCGTGGGAGATGCAGGGACACGGCGCGTCATGGCCCCGCCCCGTGGCTGACCCCGCGCCCGGGGCCCGGATGCTCTGGCTGCGCGCGCCTCGGCGCCGAGCGTCTGTGGGAAGGAGCTAGAATTGGACGATTCGTGGATCCCCAGTTCCGGAACCTGCACTCCCGACGTGGAATCCCCTGATATCCACGTGTAAACAACCGAAGGGTCGAGTGAGCAAATCATCCAAAGAACTGGTCCCCGGGGCAAGCTCGAGACGCTTTTATCAAAGTGATTCCAAAAATACAGCAACACATTCACAACCAGGAGTTCAACGGAGACCCCAGACAGACGTCAGGTACCAACAGCTCAGGTCAATGTCACACACCGTTACTCTGGGTGACGTCACTTCCAGTCTAAACAGTGTCTTCCGTCCAGCCACGCTCGGCCAGCCGTCTCTACTAGGAGATGAAGCCATGTGCGAGAACTGCCTGCGGAGCCCCCCTCAGCCCTGCGGCGCCTGGGGAGACAGGAGGGGCCCCCGACACCAATGCGGCGCCCGGGGAGACAGGAGGGGCCCCCAATACCCGTGCAGCGCCCACAGTGCAGACAGGAGGGCCCCAATGCCTGTGCAGTGCCCTCAGTGCAGACAGAGGAGTCCGACATCCACGCGGTGCCCACGGTGGAGACAGGCTGGTCTTCCGGAGTGCCTGGCGCACATTCCAACGCAAGGAAAAGTTAGTGGCGCAGAGCGGAGCCCCGAATGGCACACGCAGCTCTGTGGCTGGCGGGGAGCACGGGCCCGGCCCTCCGTGAGATCCAAGCGGTGCTGACCACACGTGGAGCTCCAGAGACCCCCACCCAGCGTCAGCAGACGTCATTACTTGGCAGACACAGCACAGGTTCAGGCTGCTGACGAGGACACACAGGCTCAGCAGCGGCCTGTGTGTTGAGAAGCAGTCCCGTAGCCCCGCTCAGCCTGCGGGGGCCGGGGCACAGGGAGGCACTCACCCCACCCAGGAGCATGCGAACCTGGGGGAAGCGGGACACGCGGGGCACCTGGGCCACACCCCACTGTCCTCGGGCGCCCCCAGGCCGTCACGGACGCCTCGGTCGGTGCAGTCTGCCGCTGGCGGCCCGGCTGCGTCAGGCCCTGGCGCTGGCGACCGTGCCGCTGGCTCTGGCTCGCTGGCGGTCGTACCTCACGGACACGAGGAGGAAGAGCAGCAGCGTGGCCCCCTGCACGGCGGCCAGCAGGAAGAAGTAGTAGTTCAGGTGGCAGCCGTTGATGTTGCCTGCGGGGGAGCGAGAGCAGGCGCGTGAGCGGCACCGCGGCGGCACCAAACCCCCGAGGACCCCCCTGGGGTGGAGGAGGGTGTGGGAGGGGAGGAGGGCGGCCCCCACGGCCCCCAGGGCTGAAGAGGTGAGACCAGCAAAGCGGCAGCAGCGAGGCCGCCAGCAGCCGCGCTGGGCAGGACAGGAGTCACCCGTCTCCTTCCAGCCGTGCCGGTGAGCCGACGGGCAGGGAGGGGGCGGCCACGCCGGGCCCAGGGCACGACCTGTGACCCTCTGCGCCTCTTGGCAGCCCCAGGACGCGGCCACGCCGTCACCGACATGCAGGGCAGGCAGGGAGCCCGCGTCTGCTCTTCAGGGGTCCCCCAACAGCCCAGGTGTGGCGGCCTCAGGCTGACGTGGTGAGCACACCTGCACCGTTCCCAGACCCCGCGGAGGCCTTGAGTGGGTTAGGTCCCAGGAACGCCTGGGGGCCGAGCGGGGCCACGGAGGGAGAGGGCGCAGTGGGCAGGCCACCATGCAGACGGCCTGGGGTGAGCACTCAGTGGGGAAGAGGCGGGGCATCTGCAAGGCGCGGCCAGCAGGGCGCTGCTGTAGCCCCCGTCTCTCCACAAGCACCGGCCCTGGCCACACAGCCTCTGGGCAGACACAGGAGCTCTTACACCTGACGCAGCTGGGGACTGGCTGGCACCCCTGCCGGGGGGCGAGCTCACAGAGCCAAGGCCAGTCTCTGGGGTAACAGCTCCACGCCCTCCGGCCTGGCCTGCTTCAAAAGGACTCTCCAGCGAGCTCAGGTAGGAACAGAGACTTCTTCTGGACACCAGCTTGTCCGGCAGCTGCCCGCCTTCCCCTGTCGGGGTGACGGCACAACCCCTTCCTGCGTCTCGGGGCTGGAGAGTCCCTGACCACGCCCTGAATTCCCACCAGACTGAGGCCTGCTTCCCTCAGGGTGCCGTGAGCTACCACGTCCAGGCTGTCCTGGCACTGGGGGAGACGTGGCCCATGTCCCACGGCCATCTTTGCTTCCAGTGTCAGCAGCTGACACCTCCGGGAAAAGGCCATCACCAGGGCGTCGGTGATGTCGCGAAATACAAACAGCTCCAACAAGTGTCACTTAAAACATCCAAACGCAACGCTGGCCGGCCGAGTAGATGGTCAGTGTGGTCACTTCTGCGGGGTGACAGCGTCAGAGCCTGCGCAGGAGGCACGCCCTGCACTGCCCTGCCCTGCCAGGCCGACTCGGCCGGGACCATGCGGGGTGCTCGGAGACAGCCGGCACCTGCGCCTCTGCACACAGCGGGAGGACAGGGCCCGCGAGAGAGGCGTCCACGTCCACACCTGGTGCACGCCAGTGCTCAGGCTGGACACGGCACGGACGTCCTCTGGTGCCACAAGGACCCAGGACAGCACCCAGAAACGAGAAACACGCCCAGGCAAAGCTCAGGCTGGCGCTGACTCGGGGGAGACGGCCACAGCAGCGCAGGAGATGGGTGGGGGTGCCCCCTGGGGCGGGGTGACCGAGAACAACCCCCGAGGAAGGCTCTGGAATCCCTGTGGGCTTCACGGGGACCCGCATCCCATGCACACCCGAGCTCAGTGCGCGGCCGGCAGCAGAGTGAGTTCCGACTGGAAGGGAAGTGACAATGGGGGGGACAATGGGGGGCTGCTGGGACTTGGGCAGAGAAGGCCCTGGCCATGGCGACCTGGGGCTTCCCGGTGAGAACCAGCCACCTCACTTCACCCACGCAGGAACACGGAGGCAGCACAAGCCGTGGGGAGCAGGCACGGCACACAGGAGCCTCCCCAGACTGTCCCGGGGGCGGGGCTGCCTGTGGCGCCTCTCAGTGGCCTCTGGCCACGTTCCGGCCTTTGTTCCCCCAGGCAGCCAGCGGCTGCTCCTTAGGGCCCCAGGCGCTCCTGGGGTGGGCGCTCCAGCCCAGCCTGGTCGCGGCCGCGGGACTCGCAGTCTGCACGGAGGCCCTGAGCCTCACCACACCCTCACGGTGTCCAGGACTCCAGCCAAGGACAACCGGCCCCGCGCGAACGCTGCACTGCTACACGGCGAGAGGGCGGCTGCGTTGGAGCTAGAACAAAGCAGCAGCCTGCGCGCCTGGCTCCCCCGGGCAGCTCCCAGGACCTGGCGGGGCAGTCGGGTCTCTGGCGGACAGCGTCCAACCCCTAAGCACCCTCACAGGACGTAATCGAAAAGCCCACCAGGCCTGCCCACGCGGAACACAACTCGCTGCCCAGCCGCGTGCTGCCAGGAAAAGCAACGCTGGACAAAGGCTGTGACCCACGTCCGCCGGCTCAGACGGCCTGGGGCCGAGGGCCTAAGGGAGCACAGGGTGGGGGCAGGTGGGCGGGAGAGCCAGCCCCTGGGGTCGTGAGACCAGACACGCACTCATCTCCAGCTGCTGTGCGCGTGGCGGCCATGAACTGGGGCTCCTGTGGGCCGCGGCTCTTACCGAAGTCCGTGTGGTTGCTCATCCATCCGATGGCCTTGACGGACACCAGCGCCAGCAGCCCTGAGCCCACAAAGGAGCCGACGCCAGAGAAGAAGAAGAAGAGCCCCATGATGGCGCTCTGCATGGACTTGGGGGCGGCCGAGTAGGCGAACTCAAGACCTGTGGAGACAGAGGGGCGGCCATGACGGCACTGTGGGCACGCCTGCCGCCACCCTGGCCACCCACAGACCCACGAGGGGCACCAGCCCCGGCTGCTCGGGGGATGGGGGCCCCCAGCGAGGGGCTCGCTCTCCCAAACATGCCCTGAGACCCTCACCCAGTTCCCTGCTCGGGACGCAGGGTCTCCTGGCCCCGCCCACAAACCCCCTCCTGTCTCAGCAGCAGGGAGCCGGCCCGCAAGGACACGCTGGAAGAATCAGATCCGCGTCTACACAGACGTGCGGGGCCTGGCTGCGGGGACGCAGGCTCAGCCGCCACGTCCTTTCTCCGCGCTCTCCGCGGCACCTTGGGGCAGTTAAGGAGCTTCCAGTGTCTGGGGGAATTCTGTTTCTGCATCAAGAAAGGAGAGCCTTGGCCCACACAGCACTCGCGTTCTAAACCACAAGAGGTCTCCGCCACTGCTGTCTGGGTGGACTGCAGCGTCCGCGGAAGACATGGCGGCGCCCACGGCCACGCCCACAGCCATCAGGCTGGCCCCGTGGCGGCCCCGCAGCCTCACCTGCTATGCTGGCGAATATCTCGCTGACCCCGATCAGCACGTACTGTGGCACCTGCCACCAGATGGGCAGGTCGGCCGCGTGGTACACCACGTTGCCGATGGTCTGGTTGATGGTCTTCTCCTTGACCAGGTCCAGTCTTTTACTTTCCAGAATTCCTGGAATTCAGAAGTCGGTCAGTACGGAGTTTATTTGCTGTGTCTGAAAGCCACGTGCAAGGACGAGGTTCACAGCCGCTTCCCCAGAGACCCTGAGCGCGGCTCCCGGCCCTGCTGCGCCTCTCTGGGTCTTACAGGAATCTCGCCAGGTCTCCAGCACACTTGCTTCTCTGCAGAAATGGGCAGGGGAGGCGCGGCCGCCCTCCTGCGCAGGGCCGGCTCAGTCCGCTGATTCATCACCGTTAAATCACAACAGGCCACAACCAAGCCGGCTTCCCGCCCGGGACGTGGCCTCCGCCACACCGAGCCGGGCCTCAGCGCCTCACCAGCTCGCGCGTGCGCACGTGCGCTCGTTTCCTAAATGTGCAGATTTACTAGAAAGGCAGACAGACTCACAGACGTCGCTCGTCCCCGAATGCCTCAGACAGCCAGGGCAGGGCCCGGAGCCGGGCCCCCCAGCCTGGTCTCCCACGTGGGTGGCAGGGGCCCGGAGCCAGGCACCCCAGCCTGGTCTCCCACGTGGGTGGCAGGGGCCCGGAGCCGGGCACCCCAGCCTGGTCTCCCACGTGGGTGGCAGGGGCCCAGCTCCGGGCACCCTGCTGCCTCGCAGGGTGCCCATCAGCAGGAGGCAGAGCTGGGGCTGAAACCCGGGCGCCCGGGTGTGGGCTGGGCAACCGTCGCAAGGAAGAGACCCGAGATGCAGCACACACGATGCACAGGCATCCGCGGAGAAGCACTGAGAATGCTCCTTTTAAAACCCGAGTACGAAGGACCAGGACGCGCGTGCCAGGGACAGAAGCACCTGAGCCTGTGCCCAACCACCTCCAGCTGCCACGAACAGGCAAAGGGGAGCCGGGGCGGATGGAGCAGGGGCCACCAGCCAACGCCAGCAACACTGGCCACACCTCCCGGGAAGCGGGCAGGGGACCGCAGCCCACCCGAGCGTGACGGACGGCACTCAGGGCTCAGGGGGCACCGAGGGGCCGTGCACAGGGCCAGTCTTCCTCCTGGACAGGCAGGTGCAGCACAACACTGCACACCCACGGGGCGACCGCTGTGGCCTGCAGGCGACCCCTAGCCCCGTCTGGGAGCAGAGGCTGAGGCTGACCCAACGCCCTGCTCAGAGCAAAGGGGAGAGTGTCCGGGACAGAGCGTGTGTGGGGTGGGGTGGGGGGTGACAGAGCCTCTGGCTACCGGCCCCGCCCCAGCAAAAAGTGGTCCAGGTTTGGACAGAGCTCTGGGCCTGCGGGGCCTGAGGGCGCTGGCTGAGGGACAGAATGAGAAAGGGCAGGGAGACCCTGCAGCCAGGAGCCGGCAGAGCCGGCATGGACAGGCCACCGTGAGAAGCCAGGAGAGGGGAGGGGACAGTGCAGGCCCCCGGGGACACGGGACCACCCACAGAAGCAGGGGCGTGAAACCCTCACAGCCACACTCACGGACACAAACACCGCGCGGGAAAACCCACGCTGCAGGCATCAGCACAGATGCGGGCCCAGTCCTGGGAGAAGCCAAAGACTGCAAAGCCCAACAAAACCAAAGACCACAGAAGACCCACGGAGAGAGCAGAACACAGAGGGCCTGACTCAGGCAGGACCGACAGGGCCCAGGGGCGTGGCCTCAGAGCCACACGGGGCTGAGTCTCACAGAGCCACATGGGGGCAGGGACCAGCAGACGAAGATCTGTCTCTACCTTTTTCTCTGTAACTTTCAAATAACTAAATAAATCTTAAACAGAAAGGAACTCCCATAAATCTCTTGAGAAAATGGACAAGAAAGGAAAGAGCAGACCACAGCGCAGGCGTCTGACGGCCTCCCGAGGCCCCTAGCCCACGCTGGCACAGGCTCCCTGAGGAGGGGCACCTGCAGCTCCCTCTGTCATCTGCACTCTGGCCCTCCCTCCACCATGACAACACGTGCAACTCTTATTATGCGTGGGTCAGGTTCTGTATCAGGCTCAAATCAGCTTACACAGGACTCTGCTTTGACAAAACCACAAAAGATGCACATGTATGTGGAGGCGTGTGCAGACACACACACACACACACACTCTCTCTCTCTCTCTCTCTCTCCAGGGAGACGGCCCCCACCTAACCCTTCGTACTGGAGGCACACGCGCAGCTCTGAAGGCGACCAAGAACACACCTCAGTTCTTCCCACGCTCACCTGGGCCCGGGCCTGCCCACGTGTACCTGAGGCCCCCTGGGGAAAAGCTGCCCCCTAGGCACTGCCTACACAGGAGCCTGGTTTATTACAGGTGCAGGTGGCCAGTGCAGGTAAAACTGTTTCTACTACAATGTTCCTTTCAAATAATGAGTTCAGGTTTCTACTCAAAGCCATCGACCTTCCTAAATTCCTAAAAGACATTCACTTAGAGCCGGTGAGGCTGGGAGACGCAGGCCACTGACAACATGAAGCTCACGTCTGGGTTCGGGGCCTTCCCACTTGGCACAGACCAACACCCACAGACCACGTGCTGTCGGTTCTACACAGCTGGCCTGGGCATGGCTCTTCACAGCTGCGGTGGTCCATGGCTGAGGTCACGGCCTCCCCACAGCCAGCCACAGTCACCACGGCGAGCAGCACCCAGGAGACCGGAGGTGGTGGCTTGACTCCAGGCCATGCCACACTGGGCCACCCAGAGCCTCGCAGGCACCTCTCAGAGGTGGAACCGGCCCCCACACAGACACACAGAGAAGCCCTGCAATGCCGCATGCGGCTCTCAGGACAGCCACAGAAGTGACTCAGCCACGAAGAATCTGCTAGAAACGCGCTGGGGAAACGAGGACATCTCTTACCCACTGCGAGAGAAAAGGCCCCCCCTTGCCACCCAGAAGGGCAGAGCAGCTGCCAGCAGTGCAGAGCCCCAGGGCGGGCGCCGTGGGGAAGCAGCACAGACAGACGGCACCGCTGGGTGCCTGCCCCCCCGGGCCCCCCGACGCTGCTCCTCTAATCCCCCCAGTTCTGCAAGGCAAGCTGAGTTACAAAGGAAGCACACACATCCGGACAGGACCTCGCTTTAATTACGCCTGATCAAAGAAACACAACGGCCTTCCAGACAGCCATCTCGAGGGCCGGCCTTCCCAAGCCTAGGGACAGTCCTCAGACCTCCGGACAGCAGACGGCCACGTGTGCTGGGCACGAGCAGACGACGGCTCGGAAAGGCGCACCGTCCACGACACGAGCCCGCTTCACGGCCAAGGCCTCCAGCTGCCGACCTGGGACACCGGCTCTCCTCTCCTCGTGTGCAACGCAACTACTGTATGTGAACAAGGGAAACGTTCCAACGCAAGCCGAGAAAGTTGGCCCCACCTCAGCTTCATCAGCAAGACAGACCACTAATACTGCAGCATGAAGACCCGTGACAACAGCGGAGCCCCTCGGAATGACAGCTCCTCTGCCAGCGTGTGGACCTGGTTTCTTAATTTGAAGGGCAGAGAGAACGAGACAGAGAAAGGTCTTCCATCCACTCTTCAGTCCCCAAATGCCTGCCACAGGCAGGGCGGGCCAGGTCTCAACCGAGGGTTCCCACGTGGCAGGCAGGGACCCAAGCACCTGGCATCACCCGCTGCCTCCCAGGGTGCCCAGCGCCAGGAAGCTCATCAGAGCGGAGCAGCTGGAACTTAACCCGCACTTAGACCCCCTAGACCAGGGGACGCGGTATCCCCGGCAGTCTGCACCGAACACCAGCAGCTTTTGGGGAAGGAGGAATACCGCCCACAAGCCTCTAGCAATCGGAAGGGATCTTTCTCCCCAGGAAATGCACACAAAATTCTATGTGCATTTTTGCCATGGCGCCCCCTCCTGGAGAAGTCCCGAGCACAGCCACAGCGCAGTCAGAGGGCAGAGACCCCCCCCCGAGACCCACCCAGAGGGCAGAGACCCTCCTGAGACCCACCCAGAGGGCAGAGACCCTCCTGAGACCCACCCAGAGGGCAGAGACCCTCCCAGAGACCCACCCAGAGGGCAGAGACCCTCCCCGAGACCCACCCAGAGGGCAGAGACACTCCTGAGACCCACCCAGAGGGCAGAGACGCTGCCCGAGACCCACCCAGAGGGCAGAGACCCTCCTGAGACCCACCCAGAGGGCAGAGACCCTGCCCGAGACCCACCCAGAGGGCAGAGATCCTGCCCGAGACCCACCCAGAGGGCAGAGACCCTCCCCGAGACCCACCCAGAGGGCAGAGACCCTGCCCGAGACCCACCCAGAGGGCAGAGACCCTCCTGAGACCCACCCAGAGGGCAGAGACCCTCCCCGAGACCCACCCAGAGGGCAGAGACCCTGCCTGAGACCCACCCAGAGGGCAGAGATCCTGCCCGAGACCCACCCAGAGGGCAGAGACCCTGCCCGAGACCCACCCAGAGGGCAGAGATCCTCCCGAGACCCACCCAGAGGGCAGAGACCCTCCCCGAGACCCACCCAGAGGGCAGAGATCCTCCCGACACCCACCCAGGCCTCGCTGTTGGGGGCACCTCTGGGCTTTCCTTCTGGAAGACGACGGGGGCCCGCTATGCACACCGAGTGCTAACTCCGGGCAAGAGCGTGGCCCTAGACCGGGAGCTGCTCTCCCCACAGGCAGGCGACAGCGGGGGCCTCACCGGCGGCGAAGGCGGAGCACATGACGAAGAACATGCCCACGGCGATCCTCTTCAGCGAGGAGGGCAGCAGGCCGTGCCTGCGCAGCACCGGGTCCACCAGGCGGTCCTTGAGCGGGATGAGCAGCAGGATGAGCAGCGCGTCGAACATGGTGAGCCAGGCGGCCGGGAACTGCGGGACACACGGGCACGCACGTCACCCCCACGCGGCACCCGGCACCACGCGGCTCCGCGTCGGCCTCTGTGTTTCTAGGCGCAGGGAGCACCCGGCACACACGCTCATGACCACTTGGCTGACGTCCGTCAATCTGGCCCGAGTGACAGGACCAAAGGACAATGTCCCCTACAGCTCACGCCGCGCTGGGGTGCGCCACGAGCCCCTGGGCGGGCAGAGCCGGGGCCCGCGCTTACCGTGTGGTGGGCGGTGGTGATACTCGAGATTTCTGGAATCCTCAAGTGAAGGCTCTGCAAGACATACGTTGTCTGCATCTGGGGACAAGACGCAGCCTCAGTGCGGTGGCCCGGCGCACCCACCCCCGGCGGTCAGGTCTGCACAGACCGTAAACGCCCCCACGGCAGTTCAGAACCAGAAACAACCTGCCAGCTACCCGGTGAGACTTTTAAGTCAACGAGGCCGGGAAACCGGGAGCACATCGTCTCCTTCTCGGTTAGGAAGGCTTTCAGAATTCTTAAAGCAGCCAAGGCGAGTGCGAGACCCCGGAGACGGGCGAGGGGAGGACTCGGGCGGGGCGCGGCTGCGCGGGAGGTGAGGGAGGAGGCCTGGCGGTCAGCACTCACTTGGAAATACACTGTCCAGTAAGGGATCAAGGCCAAGAACACAGGGACAGTCTTGACCAGCGCCTTCACATCTTCCACTTTGTCTTCTGTGAACGGCCCCCCGTGAGACATCTTACATGAATCAAACAGACTTTGTTTAGAAGAGTGCTGAAAGACTCCAAGGCCTTCACTTTGGGAAATAAAATGAAGGAATTAGTTTTCTGCCGACCCAGCAAGCCCGTACTGGTAACAAACTCAGCCAGGAGGTGGGAGACCAGCTCTCTGCCCTCCGTCCACCCTCACGCACCCTAGAACTGACTGCACACACCAGCGCAGACGCCCAGATCCTGCCTACACAGCGAGACACCCTCAGCTGCTGGTCCTGGGCACCGCGGCGGTTGTGCCTGCCCCGGGCCTGCAAATGACCCCGTGGCTGACAACGCCGGCGACACGGCGGGGTTCAAATCTGGGAACAACTGCGCTGGGTCCTTAGTTACTCTATCAAATACCAATGCTGTTTGTTAAATAACCGGAGCTGCTTTACTTTAAAAGCAGTCCTGGGTGTGCCTGAGGAAGGGCTCTGTGCTGGGGTGGGGGGAGGCCCAGGTGCCCACTCACTCACCCAGACCACTGCCCAGGAGGCTGTAGGGCCTGCTGCACCTGGGTGAGGGGGCTGCGGGACCCCCTGCCCTCCCCCACCCACACTGGCCACAGCCCCTCGGGTGTTCCCAGCTCTCAGTCTGGGGCTGCCTGGTGGTGTAAGACGGGCAGGCGGTGTCAGATACCCCCAGGATCTTGCTCAACCCAGACGCTCTACAGAGGAACCTGCACAGAAACGCCTGCACCTGCACCTGCTCGGGCAGCACCACCTCGACCGCTTCCCGCCCAGGACCCACACGCAAACACCGGCTTTCCAGTCCCTGGCCCTGCGTCCCCGTGCTGTGCTGACCTTTGACCTATGAAGCGGACACTTTCAATCTGCACTTTCCGAGAGGAGGGCGTACAACACCTAAAATCTACAGTGCAGTATTCCAGCCACATGAACGGGACAGGGTCTGGTACCCACCACCCACCTGCCCGCGCAGGGGTACAGGAGCACGTTCAGAGACCGTGGAGTCTGGTAGGGAACCAGCCAGCACGCTCGAGCCCACTCGCCCTGAAGCAATGACCTCTGCTTTCCAGAAGGGAGATTCCGAGTCCACAGGCACCCAGCAGGGTCCGCCACACGAACCACTCGCTTCTCTGAGGATGCTCGATGCAAGTCACTCACACAGCGTGAACGCCCAGCCCACGCCACCGTCCCAGGGGCACAGGGTGCACAGGGACCTGCCGCTCCCTGCCGTGACAGCTCACTGCACAAGTCGCATACAGGAGCCAGCACTCCGCACACACCCAGCTGCGTCCTCGGGGAATGGGCCGTCCGCTCTCTCAAGCTCTCCACGGCGGGGGAGACGGTGAGCAAGGAGCCTTCAGAACACGTGGACCCAGGCACCTGAGCCCTCGCCCAGCGCCAGGGCTCCGCCCACGGCCTGCAGCCTCACCAGGAGCCCGTGAGATGGCTCCTTCTCTCCGTACACCAAGGCCACCAGCTGACTCGCAGCAAGAACAATGTTTGAGCGCCCCTGGCCGCCGGCTTCCACAAGCCAAGCCTCTCGTGTTCACTTCTGCCCAAAACCACTTCTGCAAACAAAGCCGAAGGGAGAGTAACACCAGGCCCCTGCCTGGCCGCGTGGCCTGGAAACCCCGAGGTGTGCAGGAAGAAGCGCTGCCGCGCCACAGGAGCCACCGGGCGGACACGGCTGCGTGCGGATGACGGGCGTTTCACCCACGCAGCGGACATCTGGGACACGAAGTCTGTTTCCATCCCATGGAAACGAGGCCATGGGCAGGCCCTCGCCTCGGGGTGAGCACGCGCCCGTCCTCCACTCGAGTCCTGGATCCTCGCCCGACCCCAGCTTCCCGCCAGTGCGTGCCCTGGGAGACGACGGCGGGCAACCCGAGCACGGCAGGGTTGGGGCCCGGGCTCCCCACGGTGGCATCTGGGGGTGAGCTCACAGACTGGAGCTCTCTCGGCCTGCCTCCCGCTCCCTCTCCAACCACACGACTAACAAAAAAGGCCACGGCAAAGCTTGGCGTCACCGAGCGGTGCTGCCTCAGCTTCAGCTCATCCTCAGTGTGGCCCCAGGCTCTGTGGGGGCCACGGTGACCCGGCAGCACGCCTGTGTGCGGGAGAGAGGCCGTGCTCCAAGAGCCACTGTGGGCAGGTCCAGACCTGCCTGGGAGGACGCCGGCCGTTCACCACCGCGCCACGGCACAGGACGACAACCCCTGCGGAACAGGCCAGCAGCAACAGGGTGAGCTGCCCTCAGAGACAGGAGGCCCCAGAGGCCGCGTGACGGGCAGCATCCTGAGGTGGACCCAGACATCCCTCAGGGCTGACCACAAACAGCCTCTGTCCCCAACGCCGCAGCACACAGAGCTGCCCAGCGAGACGGGGGTGGGGGAGGGGTGACCACAGCAGGCCACACAGAGCTGCAGTGAGATGGGGGCAGGGGTCCAACTGACCACACCAGGTCACAGCTCAGCAAAGAGCCCCCCCAGGAACTGCTGTGGCCTGGCAGGTGCCCGTGGCAGGCTGTGGGAGACCTGCAGGGGCTGCCAGGACACAGGGCCTTCTGTCTCCAGACCCCGGCTCACAGGGCGTGAGCTGCCAGACCCGGAAAGTCCCACATGAACAGGGATGACTCTTCACTGTGTCACGTTCAAAAACTCTGCTACTGTGGCCCCCGAGAAGGGAGCCGAGCTGGACAGCAATGGCCAGGTTATTCAAACGCACCCAGAGCACAGACACACGCCAGGCTCGCCCCTGCCCCTCCACACCCTCTGTCCAACCTGCCACCACGCGGCCTGGCCAGGAAGTGCACGTGAGGTTAAAAGCCCAAACGGGGACTCTGAAGTGGGGCCGCCTGCACAGCCCAGGAGGGAGGCGGCAGCCGGGGCCCACACAAGCCCGCAGCGAGTGCCCACGAGCACGGGCGGCGCCTCACAGAGTGAGCCCGAGCCAAGGACCAGGTACTCACCCGCTGCTCGAGCGCTCTCGCCGCCGCCTGCGGGAGCAGCAGGTGTAGATCAGGATCCTGAACATGTCGGTGAAGGCGCTGCCGTCAGGCGGTTTGGTGACGAAGACGCTCTGGCCGCAGAGGAAGACCACAAGGGCCACGCCCACGCAGGTGGTGGGGATCAGGTAGCCGGCGACAAAGCTCACGTTCTGCTGGATGTAGGCAATGCCTCCCAAGGAGACGATGGCACCCAGATTAATGCTCCAATAGAACCAATTGAAAAACCTCCTCGTGGCTTCTGGGCCTCGGTCCTTAACCTAAAACAACGGGGGAGGAGAAGACAGCTGAGAACCGGTGCCAGAATGCAGCAAACGCGACTTTCGCCGTGTGCACGGCCCTGCAGAAATGCAACACTGTCCAAATGGGAGAGCGTTCCGGGGTCTCCCAACAGAAAGCAGCGGCCGGGAGCTATGCTAATCCCACAACCCCGGGAGTCTGACAAACCACGGGGACCACTGCCTCAGAGCCACCTGGACTGGCTGGAGAGCGCTCGTCTCGGGCCTGGGCCCAGCACTTGCCAAGTGGCTTCCCCCGACGGGCAGGTCCAGAACCGCCACTCGGGGCGCCATGCCCTCCTGAGGGGAGTGGGAGGGGCGCCAGGCACAGTCCCCGAGAGGAACGCTGCCAGCATGGCACACACCCACGGCCCAGAGATCCCGGCCGTCTGATGGGAAGAGGAAGCGAAAGTGTGGGCTGTCTGCAGCCACCAGAGGCCGTCAGGCACCCAGGGGTTCCTGGAAGGCCCAGGTCACCGACCCCGGCTCAGGCCCTCCAGGAGTCCTATGTCGGAACGGACCCTGGGCCAGCCACGCCATCTCCAGCAGAGCCTGCTTCGTGAAAGACTGGTGCCAGGTCTCCTGCAGACCGTCTGGCCGGGGCCCTGGGAACGTGGCCCAGCTCAGCGAGACGTCACAGGACTGCGGACTCCGGGTTCAGTAACAGCCGCAGGGCAGCCTCCTCACGGGGCACCAAGTTGTAAACGGGGCAAGACCACCAGTGCGAGACTCAACAGGCCTCCGTTACTACTACTTCACACGGTATTTTAAGTTTTATTTTTTTGAGATTAAAGGTACAAAATACATTCTCAGAATGTTTTGGGGGACCGGCATTGTGGTGCCGCCTGAGAAGCCAGCATCCCATACAGGCACCAGTTAGCTCACGTCCCGGCTGCTCCATTTCCAATCCAGCTCTCAGCTATGGCCTAGGAAGGCAGTGGAAGATGCCCAGGTCCTTGGACTCCTGCACCCGCGTAGGAGACCAGATGAAGCTCCTGGCTTTGGCCTGGCCCAGCCCTGGCTTGAGGCCATTTGGGTGTGAACCAGCGGATGAAAGATCTTTCTTTCTGTATCTCCCTCTAACTCTTTCAAATAAATAAGTAAACCCTTTTTTTTAAGCCCCAATGAGTAAGCACAGCCACTGTGCTGGCAAGAAACACGTCTGAATCAATGATACAGCCACAACCGTCTCAGATGGCAAATCTGAGTTTTCAATAAACCGCACGCTCTTGTGGCTGCGTCTTCCTGCATCCGCGGCAGTGCTGAGCAAACGCGGTCGCCGCCAGCGAGCGAGCAGACTGCACGGAGAACTCCTACCCTCCAGAGCCCAGCAAGGGCTCTGCCGTGGGCTGCCACGGCCAAAGGTCAGGAGACAGTGCGCACCAGCACTCCGGCCGCCCTCGACTGACCAGCAAGGAGAGATTACAAGAGCACGAAACCCGAAGTGTGACACACAGGTCACTGCTTTGACGAGCGAGGGGGAGGCCGTGAGCACGGGGCACAGGCTGAATCAGAGCTGACCCATCAGCCACTGACGTGCTGGGCCCAGCTCGCACCTTCACACCAAGCATCAGACACAGCCCCCGCTGGACTCCGCTGGCCGGTCCCAGGAACAAGCCATCTTCCAAGGCCTAGCCAAGCACAGGCCAGCCAGCGGGGTCACAGACGGGAAGTCGGCTGGTGGGCAGGGCCCCTGGCAGCCCCACGCCTCTCCTCTGCACAGCTGCCACCCGTCCTGGACGGCGTCAACAGGCTTTGCCCGTGACCGAGCAGTGGACAGCTCCACAGCCAGCCTGCGGGAGACCAGCCATGAGCAGACCCGTGTGCAGCCAGGGAAACAGGCGGTCGGCTCAGAACACTTCAAGTTCCCCGGCGTGCGATCTGTTTCCGTCCCTTTCCATGCACGGCAAGGAGGTCTCCGTCTCAAACACTCAATCCACACGGCCCTCACAAAGCGGCCCCGGCTCCCGGCAGAGCAGACCCCCGCACTTCCAAAGCCGCCTGGGCCTCCTTCCCCGAACTGCAGAGCACGCCAGAGGTTCCCCGCGCTGGAGAGGTGACAGGACCCTCGAAAGGCAGACCGTCCAGCCGCAAGGGCAGGGCAGGGCGGACCCTCCCCGCGCTCCCTGGAGGAAGCAGAGCAGGCTCCACACGAGGCCTCTCTACGGGGCAGCCCTCGGGGACAAGGCCTGGCCTGCACACGCACCCTGGCCGGGGGAGCTCACTTTCCCCCACACGCCCTCTCGCCGACGGTGATTCACGTGCCCCAGATCGCAGATGTGGTCAGCGGTCCTCAGTGTCCAAAGCCGTGCAACTGTCCACTTCCACAGGACTGCATCCCACCTACAGGAAGCCCTGCACCCTGCACCGTCACCCCACACCCTCCAGGCTCCTGCCACCACCAGGACATTCCAGGAACCGCAATCAGACAAGGGAGACATTGTGCCTGGCATCCTTGTCTGTCTCCCAGGACAGACGTCGCACTGTGTGGGTGCCCTCTGTGTACCCACCCACGCCCCAGCTGGCCCACAGCCCCTCCCTCTGTGTACCCACCCACGCCCAGCTGGCCCACAGCCCCTCCCTCTGTGTACCCATCACCCACGCCCAGCTGGCCCACAGCCCCCCCCTCTGTGTACCCATCACCCACACCCAGCTGGCTCACAGCCCCCACCTCTGTGTACCCATCACCCACGCCCAGCTGGCCCACAGCCCCCCCCTCTGTGTACCCACCCACGCCCAGCTGGCCCACAGCCCCCCCCTCTGTGTACCCATCACCCACACCCAGCTGGCCCACAGCCCCCCCTCTGTGTACCCATCACTCACGCCCAGCTGGCCGACAGCCCCTCCCTCTGTGTACCCATCACCCACGCCCAGCTGGCCCACAGCCCCCCCTCTGTGTACCCACCCACGCCCAGCTGGCCCACAGCCCCCCCTCTGTGTACCCATCATCCACACCCAGCTGGCCCACAGCCCCCCCTCTGTGTACCCATCACCCACGCCCAGCTGGCCCACAGCCCCTCCCTCTGCATCCAGATCCTAGCTGGCCGACAGCCCCATGTTGAAATATTCCAAACTCACAGAAAAGTCGAAAGAATAAAAAAAGTGCATTTCTACACTCCTCACTTACATTCCTAGCTCTTCACCTGTAAGTAAAATGCTTCTGGCTAAACTACTTGAAGACACGTCGCATCAAGATAGTTCTAGGCAAGATCAAATCAGGAATCCCCTCACGGCAAGCGCCTCCCTCTCTGACAATGCCGTCACACTACAAACCTAGAATCAGTGTCACTGACTGATCTACAGTCAACCACACTACAAACCTAGAATCGGTGTCACTGACTGATCTACAGTCAACCACACTACAAACCTAGAATCGGTGTCACTGACTGATCGATCTACAGCCGTCACACTACAAACCTAGAATCAGTGTCACTGACTGATCTACAGTCAACCACACTACAAACCTAGAATCAGTGTCACTGACTGATCTACAGTCAACCACACTACAAACCTAGAATCAGTGTCACTGACTGATCTACAGCCGTCACACTACAAACCTAGAATCGGTGTCACTGACTGATCTACAGTCAACCACACCACAAACCTAGAATCGGTGTCACTGACTGATCTACAGTCAACCACACTACAAACCTAGAATCGGTGTCACTGACTGATCTACAGTCGAACCACCCAAGCTCCTACAAGCAAAGGCTTCAAGGCAATGGGTGGGCTAAGCCTCTGCCTGCAGTGCCGGCATCCCACACGGGTGCCAATTCAAGCCCCGGCTGCTCCACATCCACACAAGCTCTCTGCTGCGGCCTGGGAAAGCAGTGGAGGACGGCCCAAGTCCTTGGGCCCCCGCACCTGCGTGGGAGACTCGGAAGGAGCTCCTGGCTCCTGGCTTCAGATCAGCCCAGCTCCGGCCATTGCAGCCATTTGGAGAGTGAACCAGCGGATGGAAGACCCTTCTCTCCTCTGTAACTCTCTCAAATAAAATCTTTAAAAAAAAAAAAAAAAACGAAACAGCGGGGGTGCAACGCTGTCGCACACCGTGAGTGGCAGCCACGTCTCCGCCTGCACACCCAGGAGGGCTCCGGCCGGTGACCCTGAAGCAGCACGGCTCCTGTCCACAGCCGAAGACAGACCACGAGCGAACATCCTGTCGGGTTTCAACGTCACCATGAAGGGAGCGTTCGTGCACTACCCTACAAACAGGACCCCTGCTCTGTTATCAGGAAGACGGACGACCCCAGGGACCCAAGCTGGCTGTGCTGGGCGCTCCCTGTGAAACGAGTAAAGGAAGCTCACAGCAGGGGCTGTAGACAACCGCTGACGTCACACGTCTGGTGTAGCCAGCTCTGTGACAGATGGAGGACTGTGTTCCTAGCCCTGGGCCTTGGCTGCTGATCAGAGAGTGAGCGAGCCAATGGCACCCGAGACCGGGCCCGTCCAACTACATGGACCACAGCAGAACATGCGCACGTCCCGCCTGGCTGGGTGCTGCGCCTCGCTGGACCACATCACCCACGGGACGAGAACATGCCTCCTCTCTGTGCCTCCGTCAACTCCTCTGAGAGACTCCCGGGAGGTTCAAAGGAGGTCGGGGAGGGAAAGGACATGCAGTGTACAAAGAACACAGTGCAGGACGCAGTACAAAACTGTTACTTCGGCCGGCGCCATGGCTCATTAGGCTAATCCTCCGCCTGCGGTGCCGGCACCCTGGGTTCTAGTCCCGGTTGCCCCTCTTCCAGGCCAGCTCTCTGCTGTGGCCCCCGGGAAGGCAGTGGAGGATGGCCCAGGTGCTTGGGCCCTGCACCCGCGTGAGACACCAGGAGGAAGCACCTGGCTCCTGGCTTCGGACTGGCGCAGCACCGGCCATAGCAGCCATTTGGGGGGTGAACCAACAGAAGGAAGACCTTTCTGTCTCTCTCTCTCTCTCACTGTCTAACTCTGCCTGTCAAAGAAAAAAAAAAGAAAAAGAAAAACTGTTATTTCTCAAATCATTATGCGTCTCCTGGAGCCGGCATTGTGGCATAGCAGGCTAAGGCATTGGTTCACACCCTGGCTGCTCCACTTCTGATCCAGCTCCCTGCTAATGTACCTGCAAAAGTGCCCTAGGACAGCCCAAGTACTTGGGCCCCTGCACCATGTAGGAGACACAAATGAAGCTCCTGGCTCCTGGTTTTGGCCTGGCCCAGGGCTGGCCACCGTGGCCATTTGAGGAATGAACCAGCAGACGGAGATCTGTCTCTCCCCCTCTCTGTGTAACTCTGCCTTTCAAAAATAAACAAACCTTTTTAAAGTGTGTAAGAAAACAGCTAAAATTCCAGGAGGCACTTGTGAACCCTGGTCGGTCGGGTCCCAGCTGTGCGACTCCAGGCAAACGATTAGGCTGCCAAGCCTGCCTCTTCACCTGTACGACGGCACCAACCACGCGGCCAGCACAGTGTCTGTGCACCGTGACCCCGGAGGCCCCCAGCTGCCACCCACGCCCTTCCCCACCTTGCGGTCCAGGCCTGTGGCACCTGGTAGACTCCCCCGCCACGCTCCCTACCCGGCCCATCCTCACAGCTCCGGGACCCAGGCTGCCCCACGCAGGGCCAGGAGCCGACGCCTCAGGTTCTGGCCTCTCCCACCTCCCAGTTCCCTGTCTGGTGGGGCAGCAATGGGCAGGTCCTGTTCCCTGGAGCTTGAGTTCTGTGTAACGTTCAACTGTCGGAATTCACGCTACGCGGCTGCAGCCATTTAAAAGAAACATCTGGTCTGTGGGTCCCCACAAACAGGAAGCAGCAGCAGAGGCCGCTGGCGGCCTGCGCAAGCCCGGAAAGCCTGCCCACAGTGTCCCGCACACACCCCTCGGGGGCAGCCCTGCCCACCTGCCCCTGCTTCCCGCGATTTTCTGGAAGGATCCAGCTTAGACACCTGCTGGCTGAGGGCAGAGCTGGGTGCTGTCACACGCGCTGCTCGGCCTCTCCCATGACCCTCACCCCAGGCCCCCTCTAAAGCAGCCAAGACCTGCGTGTGTGTCCCCACCGCGCGCGGCCAGCGCCAGGGCCGCTGCACTCTCGCGCCCCTCGAATCCGGACCTGCTAGCCTTCGGTCCCCTCCAAGAACAGGAAGTCCCTTCTGTTTAAAGCCACAACCCCGACAGGACGCATCACTGCCCCGCTCCCATCACACCTGGCCCTACCGCCTTGGCCCTCCTGCTGGTGGGCCTCCCCAGGGGCAGGGCGCCCGCTCTCCTTGGGCGCCGTCCAGGGGACCTGGGATAGGGATAGGGATAGGGGTGCGTGCGGGTGGGCGGGGCGCGTGGCCTCCAGCTCTGGGGCTTCTTCCCCGCACCCACGCTCCCCGCAGGCAGAGCGCACGCTCTCCTTGGGTGCTGTCCAGGGGACCTGGAACAGGGGTGCGTGCGGGTGGGCGGGGCGCGAGGCCTCCAGCTCTGGGGCTTCTTCCCCGTGCCCGCTCTCCCTTCGGTCCCGTCCCGGGGACCTGGGATAGGGATAGGGATAGGGGTGCGTGCGGGTGGGCGGGGCGCGTGGCCTCCAGCTCTGGGGCTTCTTCCCCGCACCCACGCCCCCCGCAGGCAGAGCGCCTGCTCTCCCTTGGGCGCCGTCCAGGGGACCTGGGATAGGGATAGGGATAGGGGTGCGTGCGGGTGGGCGGGGCGCGTGGCCTCCAGCTCTGGGCTTCTTCCCCGCGCCCACGCCCCCCGCAGGCAGAGCGCCCGCTCTCCCTTGGGTGCTGTCCAGGGGACCTGGGATAGGGGTGCGTGCGGGTGGGCGGGGCGCGTGGCCTCCAGCTCTGGGCTTCTTCCCCGCGCCCACGCCCCCCGCAGGCAGAGCGCCCGCTCTCCTTGGGTGCTGTCCAGGGGACCTGGGATAGGGATAGGGGTGCGTGCGGGTGGGCGGGGCGCGTGGCCTCCAGCTCTGGGCTTCTTCCCCGCGCCCACGCCCCCCGCAGGCAGAGCGCCCGCTCTCCCTTGGGTGCTGTCCAGGGGACCTGGGATAGGGGTGCGTGCGGGTGGGCGGGGCGCGTGGCCTCCAGCTCTGGGCTTCTTCCCCGCGCCCACGCCCCCCGCAGGCAGAGCGCCCGCTCTCCTTGGGTGCTGTCCAGGGGACCTGGGATAGGGGTGCGTGCGGGTGGGCGGGGCGCGTGGCCTCCAGCTCTGGGGCTTCTTCCCCGCGCCCGCTTTCCCTTCGGTCCCGTCCCGGGGACCTGGGGCAGGGGCAGGTGGGCGGGGCGTGCAGCTCCCGGCTCCAGAGGCCCGAAGGAGCTGCGCCCAGGTGCGGGGGGCGCGCGGCTCACCTGGTCGGCGCCGAACGGCGTGATGTTGGCCTTGACCGTGGCCACGCCCAGGCCCACGAGCGCCAGCCCCGCGAAGGTGGCGGGCGCGCAGCGGCGCGCGGGGCCGTCGGCGTCGGCGAAGGCGGCGCTGCCGTTGGCCGCGGGCGCCGAGTCGTTGCGCGGCAGCGCCGGGCGCGGGGCCCCGCAGAGCGCGGCGCGCGTGGCGGGCGCGGCCAGCAGCGGGAAGGCCAGCATGCCCAGCAGGTAGAGCGCCAGGCTGAGCCCGATGGCGCGCGCCCGGCCGAGCCGCGCGTCGGCCAGCCAGCCGCCGAAGGGCGAGCCCAGGTAGGTGAGGCCCATGAAGAGCAGCAGCGCCTGGCTGGCCTGCGCGCCCTCCCAGCCGAACGGCGCGCCGTTGAGGAACAGCACCAGGTTGGCCGTGACGCCGTAGAAGGCGGCGCGCTCCAGCAGCTCGGTCAGCAGCACGGCCCCGCACGCCGCGCGCCGCCCCGCGAACGCGCCGCCCGCCGCCCGCCGCGCGCCCAGCAGCGGCGCCCGCTCGGCCGCGCCGCCCCCCGCGCCCTCCATGGCCGCCCGGCGGCTCCCCGGAAGCCGCGGTGGACGCCGCCGCCGCCGCCGCCGCCCTTCTCGCGAGACCGCGCGGCCCCGCGCGGCCGCATTGGGCGCGCCCGCCGCCGCTCAGCCGCCTCGCCCGCCGCCACTTCCGGTCCCACCCCGGAAGCCGAGGGGCGGGGCCTCTGGTGCTGCCGGGCCGGCTGTGGAGGCGGCGCCGCTCGGGGTCCCGGGGCGTCCCGGGGTGCTGCGTGCGGGGCACGGACGGCGCTGCTGGACGTCCAGCTGCGCCCCAGGCGTCCGTCTGCCGCCACCCGCACCCTGGGAGCGGTGTTCAGCACCCGGCGAGTGGATGAACACTCGGGTCGCCAGGGCTGCTTAGGGTCCCCTCCTCTCGCTCTCTCTGGGCTCCTGCAAAGCCCTGGGGTGCACTGGATTGTAAGTCACCGAGGGCAAAGTCCCAGGTTCCAGTCCCGGCTGCTCCACTTCTGCAGCTTCCTGCCGTGGCCCACGCGCGTGCGCCCCTGCCGGAGGGGACTCCTGAGCCCTGGCTTGGGCCTGGCCCTGACCCTGGCCTTTGCGGCCATTTGGGGAGTGACCAGCAGATGGGAGATGGATCTCTGTGGCTCTGCCTTTCAAATAAAATGCATCTTGAAAAAGACAGAATTACGTCCAGTAGGCATCCATCAGTAGGGATTCAGACTTGAAAGGGTCGCAACCAGTGCAGCGGCCAGTGCTGCTTCCGGGTCCCTGCTGCTGGCTGAGACAGGACGGAGACTCTGAGTGTTTGTCCAAAGACCCAGCCCGGTCCCGCATAGAATCCAGGGTAAACCGGAGCCAGCAGGGCAAAGCTGTCCAACTGACTCGGGTCGCCAAGGGGCTGCGCGGGGCACAGGTGCCGCCTTGAATGACAGCAGATCCGTCCAATGGGGTTGTCTCGTCGGAGATGCAGGAGGGGAGGGGCGGTCAGGGCGCGCCCTGGGGAGTTTGGAGGGGTTGTGCCCGGCCCCTGGCCCCGGGCCAGTGCTGTGGGGGGGCCGCTCTGGAGCTCGGTGACTGCTGGAAGTGACAGAGGTCGCCGACGTGATGGGCTACGCGATCTGTGACGTTCCCACGAGCCCCTGAATTGACCGAGTGGACACACTGCGACACTCACCGTGGTCACAGCGAAGCTGCTGGCAGGGGAAGGGAGGCCCGGGCTTGAAAGGAGGCAGGACCGGGAGGGGTGGGGCTAGTGCTTGGCTGTTGACCCCCAGGCCACGAGGCTGGGCCTGTGACCTGCTCTGAGAGCACGTGGAGGGGTGTGCGGGGCCCCAGCGCGGAGCCCTCAGCCGCCACCCTGGGAGTGCAGCTTCCTGGCGGGAGAGGCGACATGTTGACAGGGCCCCCGGCCCACTGCCAGCCACCCGGAGACCCACCAGCGAGACGCCAGAACCTGCCCGGCTGAGCCGAGCCTCGGCCTCCCGGGGCCACAGGTTCCAGCTTCCCTGACTCCTCCCTCTCTGTCTGTCTGTCTGTCTCTCTCCAGATCTGCACCCAGCTGCGTGAGGCTACTTGGACCTCAGCCAGCTCAAGTAAAAGGAAGCACCTGTCCCGTGAGCACTCCAGCACCCTCTCAGGGCTCTGTGGCTGGCTGGGGGTAGCGGCTGCCACATGGGACAGCACGGAGCAGACCACAGCCTGGTCACAGAGCATCCGGTCGGGCCGCCTGGCTCCACACCGTAGTGTTCGTTGGGTGTGATGGACGGCTGCCCGACACCCACACCCTCACTCGCCTCCCCGCCGAGTGCCCACAGAGCTCAGGAGGGACTAACGGTAGCTGCTGGGCCTGCGCAGGCCCCTGGCCTCCTGCCAGTGACTGCTCAGGGGGACTGGCCCTGCGGTGGACAACTGACCCACCCCATGGAGACTTCTGAAGTGGGCAGACGCGAGGCGGGAAGCCTGCGGCCCACAGGCTCCTGGAGCCCTGCCCGGCCATGTGCTGAGCCAGTCCAGGCAGAAGTTAGATAAGGGGAGAGGGGCCGGCACTGTGGCGTTGTAGGTCAAGCCTCCGCCTGCATCCCATATGGGCACTGGTCTGAGTCCCGGCTGCTCCACTTCCAATCCAGTTCCCTGCTAATGCATCCGGGAAAGCATAGGTGATGGCCCCTGCACCTGCAAGGGAGACCTGGAAGAAGCTCCTGGCTCCTGGCTCCGGATAGGCCCAGCTCTGGCCGTTGCAGCCATCTGGAGAGTGAACCAGAGGATGGAGGCCCCTCTGGCTGTAACTCTGCCTTTTAAATAAATAAATAAATCTTAAACGATAAGGGGAGACAATGGACCCCACATTGTTTCAGCCTCAGCGTAGGGTTTTGTGAGGCTTTTAGCCAGAAGATGCCTATCATGAGTCTGTTTAGAAAGTAAATTTAAAAATAAAGGAAACAAGGACAAGAGGGGGCAGCCTGTTTTTTGCCTTGTGCTCGGCCCCGTTGCCGGGTGGGTTTTCTGCCTGTCTCTCCCGGGTTTGCAGCTCCCGTAATTGCTCCCCTAGAGGACTGGGGAGAAATTCGCTCCAGACACCTGGGCCGCTTCACACACCTGCTGAGTAGCCGGGAGCTCTGCCTCTCAGCGACACAGCCACGCTGGTGACCGCCTGCCTCCCACGGCAGCCCCTGGGGAGGCTGGCCCTGCCTCGCAGGGGTGGTTTCCAGGGAGGCCCTCCCCGGAGGCCCCTGCCGTGTGGACGGAATGGAAATGTACTGCTTGGCCTGAACCCCCCGGGGCTTCCACCTCCCTGTGGCGCAGGGAGAGGCTGCAAGGCTATGGCTTCAGGATGCAGCAGACGCGGGCGCTGCAGGGCCTCCCCCATCCCCCGACTTCCCACCAGGCGTCCGTGCCTCCCTGTCGCCCCCGTTCAGCCTCAGCTTCCTCACAGCCTTCCAGCGGCAGGTGCACACCTGCCCCGGGGCATCCTGGCCACCAGCATTCTGGTTTCCTGCTGTGTGCATCATGCCACAGCGAGAGTCCTCAGCCACGGCCACGTCAGACACCCCGAGAGCTGTCATGAATTCCGTTTGTTTCACGGGGCCACTGTGGCAGCCGTCCTCTCTGCTGCAGATCATCTCGCCAGAAGCAGAAGTACAAGCGAAATGAATGGAAACAGCAGAGCGATGGGAAGGAGCCGGGGTTTGCATTCTTGAGCCCAGATCGAAGCCACGCGCACACACACGCACACATGCATGCACACACATGCATACACACACGCACATGCACACACACGCACACACCTGCTTTGGGTGTGTCAGGCCGAGTTCACGGCAGCTTTTCAACTACCCTTTGCCACAGCCCGTTCCCTCTAGCCTCCCTCCTGGCCTGCGTCCCCTGCTGGTGTTTTCAAAGCCCAGGAGCTGCCTGCAGAAGTCAGGCGGTCACCAGTGGGAGGGGGAGGCACAGGGGGAACTAGAGAGCGGGAGGGAAACGGAACTCTGCTTCCTCCTACGGCAGGAAGGGCAAGCTGTCCTCACAGCTGTGTGGCCACGCCCAGCCTCTCCATTCTAATGACCGCTGGAACACTGCTGCGGGGGTGTCAGGGAGCTGGGCAGCACTGTGCACCTGTTCTTGCTTTAGGGGAGGCCTTGCAGGAAAGATCTCAGGACCTGAGGCCCACCCATGTGGGCGGGAGGAGGCGGAGGGCCGGCTGAGTGGGTTTGGCTGGAGGCTGCAACCACACCCGGGGCCAGCAGGCGCCTGTTTGGCACCCACGTACATCCCACACAGAGCAGACAGCAAATGAAGAAATCAAAGAACGTCAAAGCAGCCGGAGGAAGCACCAGCCAGCACGAATCTCAGCGGGGGGCTCTCCTGCCTGAGCTGAACGCTGGACACGGAAGCCGTGAGGGAGAAGCGTAACTGATGTGGCCCCATCAAGCCTGACCACTTCTGTGTAGAAAAATAGTGATTCCAGGGGCCGGCGCTGTGGCATACTGGGTAAAGCCGCCACCTGCAGTGCCAGCATCCCATATGGGCGCCAGTTCAACTCCCCATGGGTCCACTTCTGATCCAGCTCTCCGCTATGGCCTGGGAAAGCAGTGGAAGATGCCCAAGTCCTCGGTTCCCTGCACCCACATGGTAGTCCCAGAAGAAGCTCCTGGCTTTGGATCAGCTCAGCTCTGGCCGATGCGGCCATCTGGGGAGTGAACCAGCGGATGGAAGCCCTCTCTCTCTGTCTCTACCTCTCTCTGTAACTCTCAAATAAATAAATAAATCTTTTTAAAAATAAAATATCGATTCCAGTTACCAGCAGAACGAGAAGCAAAGCCCCTGACGGGTCCAGCGTCCTCGCTCGAGAGTTCTCCAGCCCACGGAGGGGCTCTGTGGCCGGCGAATCTGACTGCCACGGCGGAGGACCAGGCCCTCGGCGGACGGCCGCCGTCCAGCCCTGCCCAGCAGCATCTGGGCCCCTGCTGGCAGCCACACCTCAGGCTCCCCTCAGGAACCCACATGCCCGGTGCTTCTGGCGGGGCTGCTCCCAGAGTTGGCAGGTGGCCGAGCCTGCCCCATCACAGGAGCCCAGCCAGCCACAGAGCCTGGTTCAGGGATGGGCACGTGAGCCACGCTGGTCAGAGCTAATTCCGGAGCTTAATCTGGAAGGAGCGAGAAGTGACTCAAGGAAGCCCATCTTGTGAAACCCCAGAATGAGCAGCCCACAAGCAGAGGAGAGACGGACTCCACCAACTTCTCTTTCCAGTAAACACAGGAGGCTTTCTGTCTCTTGAATTTGAAAAAAAATCCCAATAAAATACAAGCGAGACACATACCTGCATACACACGTGCCTGAAAGAAAATCCAGAGGCCTTTCATGAATAGAAAAAGTCGAGTTACACTAGTAATTTAAACGTGGCATAAAGGAGCGCGTGTGAGTTTCACTGGGCCTGAAAAGCGGCCAGCATTGGCACTGTTCTGGGAACAGTGAGTGGGACAAGCGTCCCGGAGGGCCGTCGGTCATTTGCATCAGCCCCGCACTGGCCTACACTCTGCGTAATTCCCCTGCTAGGAGTTTAAGAACGTGTGCAGAGGGGCTGCCGTCTGCGGTGCCGGCATCCCATATGGGCACTGGTTCTTTCCCGGCTGCTCCACTTTTGGTCCAGCTCCCTGCACCTGGGAAGGCAGCATCAGATGGCCCAAGTGCTTGGGCCCCTGCCAGCCACATGGGAGACCCAGAGGAAGCTCCTGCCTCAGCCCTGGCCGTCGTGGTCATCTGGGGAGTGAATCAGCAGATGGAAGACTCCCTCTCTCCCTCTCGCTCTCTCACTCTCTCTGTAACTCTGCCTTTCAAATAAATAAATCTTCAAAAAGAAAAAAAAAATGTGCAGAGAATTAGCTATGAGATGCTTGTTCAGTGTTGCTCAGTAAAGCCAAAAGATTGGAAGCAGCAGGAAGACATCCAAGGAAGCCACTAAATCACAGTGCACGCACGCACCGGGTACTTCATGACTTTTTGTTTTAAGATCTTATTTATTTATTTGAGAGGTAGAGTTACAGACAGAAAGAAAGAGAGGTCTTCCACCCACTGGTTCACTCCCCAGACAGTAGCAATGGCCAGAGCTGGGCCGATCTGAAGCCAAGAGCCAGGAGCTTCTTCCGGGTCCCCCACGTGGGTGCGGGGGGCCAAGCACTTGGGCCCTCTTCCACCACTTTCCCAGGCATAGCCGAGAGCTGGATCTGAAGAGGAGCAGCTGGGACTAGAATTGTTAGGTAGGAAGTCAGATATGAGCTTCTGTGTGTGTGACAAAGGCCTAGTCTATGTCTAGCATCTGCATCTGCATCTCAAAGTCATCCTGACAATGCTTCAGCGGCAGCCCCTGCCCTGCCTCCTTCTACCCGGTAACCTGCCAGGTGGGGGTCCCCACCCCTTCTGCCTGACAGATCTTCCACAATCTCCCAGATGCAGCCCGGGATCTGCATTTCAAACACCCTGCTCCGGATCCCCATTCTCTAGGGGGTCCTGCTCACCCTTCCTCTGAACCCAGGATGGCGCCAGCCAGGCTTCCTCCTGTCTGATACCTTCAGGGGAAAACTCAGATAGGAGCTTCTTAGTATTTACAGCCATAAAATCCTTTGTTTCAGGAGGAGACATGTGAAGACAGAGACCCATCTCCTTAAAAACCCCCGGCCTCAACCAGACTGCGCGCTCAGCCCTCTGCCTCTCTGCTGAGTCGCCTGCCTGCCTGCCTGCCCAGATGTAATCTCTCCACTCAACCATGTAACCTCACTCCTTCCCCCAGCCCGAGCGACTGCACTCTTGCTCAGGTCCTGTCTGGAGAGGTGCCCATCCGTTCTTGCGGATGTCCCTTCCCTAATAAACTTTGCTACTTTTTACTTTCCACTACTCTGTCTCATGCCTGAATTCCTTCTTGCATGAAGACAAGAACCCTGCTATTCTCCGGTAACAGAACCGGTGTACATCTGGAATGCCCGCGCTGTAGACGGAGGATTAACCTACTGCGCCACAGCGCCGGCCCCACTTTGGGATTATTCAAATGCTCTTTGTAGCTGTGGGATTGTGCGCTAGACAGGATACACTGTTGCAGCGGGTTCTGCTGCTGTGTAACGAAGTGTCTGGTCGAGGTGGGAGGCTGGACCCAAAGCCTGCGGGAGAGACTGGCTTCTCAGCTCAGAGGCCCTCCAGCGGAAAGCAGGTGCCCGCGGGCTGCAGTCTCGCCCGTCCCCAGGCCCTCCAGCTGCTGTGCCTGTGGCAGAACCGCACACCTGGGGTGGCTGGCGGAGTGTCCATCTCCGCGCTGTCTGTCCAGCCTGGCCAGGGGAGAGTCTGCGCGACACCAACTCCCTCTCCCGCAAGTACCCAGTCCCCACCAGCACAAGGACTCCATGAGGCGCCTCCTGCACGGTGTGCCCGTTCCAGGACCACGGATCTGGGAATTCCAACCACGTGAGCAGACCCTTCCCGGCAGCCCCCGGTGTGGGGCTTGACTGTTCACCAGAAGGTGTGCGTGTGCGGAGGGGACCCCAGGAGTGGGTCAGCCTACTGTCCACCACACCAGGTTGTTAAGATTAAAACAAGGCCGGCGCCGCGGCTCACTAGGCTAATCCTCCACCTTGCGGCGCCGGCACACCGGGTTCTAGTCCAGGTTGGGGCGCTGGATTCTGTCCCGGTTGCCCCTCTTCCAGGCCAGCTCTCTGCTGTGGCCAGGGAGTGCAGTGGAGGATGGCCCAGGTGCTTGGGCCCTGCACCGCATGGGAGACCAGGAGAAGCACCTGGCTCCTGGCTCCTGCCATCGGATCAGCGCGGTGCGCCGGCCGCAGCACGCCAGCCGCGGCAGCCATTGGAGGGTGAACCAACGGCAAAGGAAGACCTTTCTCTCTGTCTCTCTCTCTCACTGTCCATTCTGCCTGTCAAAAAAAAAAAATTAAAACATCTTTCAAAAATAGGGCATAGGGTGCACAAATCAAAACAGAACAAAAGTCCGAGCAGCAGGGCTAAGGAGGTGGGGCCTGTGCCCCCACCTGCAGCGGGCAGGTCAGGCCTCATTGCGTCACAGGTCCCTGGACGAGGCGATGAGGACAGCGGTGCCCGCAGGTGGGGACTGTGGGGTTCAGGCACCCGCGGTGCAGATCGGGGACTCGGCTGGCACAGCTCCTGCATTCCTGGAAGCTCAGGTCCTTACGGCTGTCGCCAAGCCAGCTTTGCTCCGCCCGGTCATCAGGACAGCAGCGGGAATCAAAGCCCAGGGTTTTCTGCCAGAAATGCAAAGGCAAGGATTCCTATTCGTGGCCGACTTCACGGTGTCCCGAACGCAGCGCGCGCACGAGCAAATGCTGTCTCCCCGGCCCTGGCACTGGGTCTCCGTCCAGCGCTGTTGACAAACGGGGGGTGGGGTGGGGGGAAGGAAACACAACCAGGGCACAGAGACCGCAGCTCCATTTGTAGCCCCCTCTATCTTTTTAAGATTTATTTACTTGAAAGGCAGAGTTACAGAGAGGCAGAGGCAGAGAGAGAGAGAGAGAGAGAGGTCTTCCATTTGCTGGTTCACTCCCCAGACAGCAGAAACCGCCGGAACTGCGCCGATCCGAAGCCAGGAACCCAGAGCATCTTCTGGGTCTCGCATGTGGGTGCAGGAACAAGCACTCGGGCCATCTTCCACTGCTCTCCCAGGCCACAGCAGAGAGCTGGATCGGAAGTGGAGCAGCTGGGACTCAAACCGGCCGGCACCCATGCGGATGCCAGCACTGCAGGCAGCGGCTTTACCCATGCTGCACCACAGCGCCGGCCCCCGTCTCTTTTAATAATTTATTTTCACTTTATCTGAAACCCCAGAGAGAAAGCGAAAGACACAGAGAAGTCTTCTATCTGCTGGTTCACACCCTGAATCCTACAGCAGGCAGGGCTGGGCCAGGCTGAAGCCAGGAGCTTTGTCTGGGTCTCCCAGGCACTTGGGCCACCGCTGCCTCCCAGCGTGCGTCAGCAGGGAGCTGCCTGGGAAGTGGAGCAGCGGGACCAGAAGCAGGCTCTCTGATGTGGGATGCAGGTGTCCCTGTGGCGACAACTGCTGCACCAAATGCCCACCTCGGGGCTTTTTTTTTTTAAATGAGAATCTCCCTCCCTCTCCCCCCCCTTCCCCCTCTGTCTTCCCCTTCCCCCCTCACACATGCAGAGCCTTTGACATTGGCAGAACTCAGGGGCAGTGATGGAGACGGATGGATGCCAAGTGCCGGTTCCCACCAGAGACCTGGTCTCAAGTCCGAGTTATGCCCATGGTGAGAACACCCTTGGAAGCACAGGCACCGTTTTTATGCGGGGTGGATCATCACGGAGCGAGGTCAGCCCAGTGAGCACACACGGGGGCAGAGGGCACGCTGTGCGCTGCACCAGGGCCTCAAGCCTTGGTGGACGCAAGTGTAGAGAGGCCGCCACCTCCGTCCACCCCTCCCCTGCAGCCTCGGCCAGGCTGTCCCAGGAGAGCAGGTTTCCCTTTGTTCTGGGCGTGGGAGGACCATCAAAGCCCCATCAGCATGACCTAACACACCATTCCTTGTCATTTACTTCTCGTTTTATGGACGAGGAGACAAGGACGAACCCATAAAGCAACAAAGCTGGGTCAGACTCTCAGGAACCTGCGCCGTCCAGGAAATGGGATGGGTTTGAGCTTCAGCCAGGTAAAGGCGCTTCGTAACCCCGACTCTCATGAGAGAGAGAAGTCAGGATCCCATCCTCCAGGGACAAGAACCTCCCCACAGCACACAGTGGGTGACAACGCTTAACCTAACAAGGATTTCAGTGCCCTTGCTACACAGGACGCTGTCCCATGCAAGACAGGGCACAGGCGTGGGTGGAGGGAAAGGGCTGCCCACCCGCGCGCACGGGGCCCAGGGAGGGGGTGGGGGCCCTCGTGCAGCTTTGAAATGGGGAGGGCTTGGTGGCAGGCTGCTCCGTGGCTCTGACAAAGGTGTGTGCAGAGACCCGGGCCCCCACTGGTCTCAGCCCCTTCGTGCTGCCGCAGGGAAACACCACAGAGTGGGTTGTGTCCACGTGGCAGTCTCCTGTGCCCACGGGGAGGGGGGGAGGCGTGCCTGTCACAGGCTCCGGCCTGTCCCTGAGGGCAGAGCTCCCTGGCCCAAAGGTCGCCTCTTCCAAAGTCAACCTGGACTTCGGACTTTGGAGCCTGGAGCGAACTTTCCCCCTTCCCTTCCTTCCCTGTCCTCAGGGATGGGGGCTGCAGGGGCCGAGGGGACCCTGCACAGGCCTCGCTTGGTCCCTGCGTGTGCCTCCCCGAGCAGAGATGGCCGACTTCAGACCTGCTCTGCCGCGTTTCTTCTGAGAACGGCGATTTTAGGCAAAGCGGCAGTTCCAGATTCCCTGGGTGCCAGCTGTGATCCCGTGACCTACAAGGAGACGCACTGAAGGCTGTGTGACTGTCCAGGGCAGGGCACAGAGCACCTAGGCCGCGGGCAGGGTGCCTGCCTCCCACCTCAGCGCCCAGGGCGCCAGTCCCGGCTCTGCTTCTGATCCCAGCTTCCTGCTAACGAGCACTGTGGGCATCGGCGGTGATGGCTCGCGGACTTCCATTTCTGCCACTCACACAGGAGATACCAAGAGGGCTCCGGGCTCCTGGCTTAGCCTGGCCCTCCCTGGCTGCTGTGGGCATTTGGGGAGTGAACCAGAGAATGGAAGATCTCTGTCTTTGGTTTTGACTGTTTCCAATAAATTAACAAAAAGATTAATATATTCTTGTTTAAGGATGAATGAACACACTGTTTTGAGTGCCCCACTTTGCGCTCCCCTGTTGCCTGGAATCTGGGTGCAATGGGGGAGGTTTTGACAGTGATGTTGTGCCTTGAGGAGATCTTGGGGACTGGGGTTCCGGGGCACCTGCAGCCCCTGGGTGAGACATGGGCTGTTTCTGAGCTTCTACAGAAATACTACAAACGGAGGTTGTGAAAGTTGAAGGAGCCTTCCGCCATGGCAGCGAAACGGAGGCTTGGGGCCCACGTTGTGGTGGGGGGAGGGCAGCAGCTGTTTAGTGCCCGTCAAACACAGGGAGGAAGGCCTCGGGTCATCATAGGCTCTGGTCCTCACCAGACGCCCGGAATCCCACCTCCCCACCAGAGCGCCCACGCTCACCGTGGCGGCTCAGGCTCTAGAAGAGCGCCGTGTGGTCTGAGCACAGCGCATATCAGGACCAGGCTCAGCCCACTGCACTGCCTCATGGTCAGGCCTCTGCAGGCTGTGCTGCCCCGCCTTGGCAGAATCTGAGCTGCACCTGCTCCCAGCAGGCCTGGGGTGTCCCACAGCCAGGGAGCGGGGGGGGGGGGCCCGGGGCGTCCCACAGCCAGGGGGCACGGGGTGGGGGCCGGGGCGTCCCACAGCCAGGGAGCACGGGGAGGGGGGGGGGCCCGGGGCGTCCCACAGCCAGGGGGCACGGGGTGGGGGCCGGGGCGTCCCACAGCCAGGGAGCACGGGGAGGGGGGGGGGGGCCCGGGGCGTCCCACAGCCAGGGAGCACGGGGGGGGGGCGGGGCATCCCACAGCCAGGGAGCATGGGGTGGGGGCCCGGGGCGTCCCACAGCCAGGGAACATGGTGGGGGCCCGGGGCGTCCCACAGCCAGGGAGCACGGGGTGGGGGCCCGGGGCGTCCCACAGCCAGGGAACACGGGGTGGGGGCACGGGGTGGGGGCCCGGGGCGTCCCACAGCCAGGGGGCACGGGGTGGGGGCCGGGGCGTCCCACAGCCAGGGGGCATGGGGTGGGGGCACGGGGTGGGGGCCCGGGGCGTCCCACAGCCAGGGGGCACGGGGTGGGGGCCGGGGCGTCCCACAGCCAGGGGGCACGGGGTGGGGGCCCGGGGCGTCCCACAGCCAGGGGGCACGGGGTGGGGGCCCGGGGCGTCCCACAGCCAGGGGGCACGGGGTGGGGGCCCGGGGCGTCCCACAGCCAGGGGGCACGGGGTGGGGGCCCGGGGCGTCCCACAGCCAGGGGGCACGGGGTGGGGGCCCGGGGCGTCCCACAGCCAGGGGGCACGGGGGGGGGGGGACGGGGCGTCCCACAGCCAGGGAGCACGGGGTGGGGGCCGGGGCGTCCCACAGCCAGGGAGCACGGGGTGGGGGCCCGGGGCGTCCCACAGCCAGGGAGCACGGGGTGGGGGCCCGGGGCGTCCCACAGCCAGGGGGCACGGGGTGGGGGCCCGGGGCGTCCCACAGCCAGGGGGCACGGGGGGGGGGGGGACGGGGCGTCCCACAGCCAGGGAGCACGGGGTGGGGGCCGGGGCGTCCCACAGCCAGGGAGCACGGGGTGGGGGCCCGGGGCGTCCCACAGCCAGGGAGCACGGGGTGGGGGCCGGGGCGTCCCACAGCCAGGGAGCACGGGGTGGGGGCCCGGGGCGTCCCACAGCCAGGGAGCACGGGGTGGGGGCCCGGGGCGTCCCACAGCCAGGGGGCACGGGGTGGGGGCCCGGGCGTCCCACAGCCAGGGAGCACGGGGTGGGGGCCCGGGGCGTCCCACAGCCAGGGAGCATGGGGTGGGGGCCTGGGGCGTCCCACAGCCAGGGAGCACGGGGAGGGGGGAGGGGCGGGGCGTCCCACAGCCAGGGAGCACGGGGGCCTGAGGTGTCCCATCTGTGCACCCAGTGCCAGAAACCACTTCTTGCCTCCTCCCCCTGGGGGGTTGTGTCAGACGTGCCAGGCACAGGCACCCTGGAGTCACTTTCCCGAGGGCTGTGCGGCTCACCCCTCCGTGCCCCGCGAGGCCCTCCCACTCCAGCCAGTGCACCAGTGCTGCTATTTCCAGGGGCTTCCTCAAGCAAGGGTCAGGCTGCGCGGGCAGCTGGGATGGGGAGATCAGGATCCTTCTCGGGAGCCACACGGGGGCCAGACACCAGAAGGCCTGAGGAAGCCATGGTCGCCGTCCCGGGCTCCTGGCTGGCGGCCTGGCAGCAGGTGGCCCGGAAGAGTGCGCCCAGCGCAGTGCCAGCTCCTGGTGTGGGGCTGCTGCCACCTGGCCAGCGGCTCAGCCTCCCCGCCCTCCACCTGCCTTCCTCACTTTCCCCAGTGAGAGGAGATGAAGGCCACAGGTGGGGGTGAAGCGGGGGCACCTGCTCTGGTGTTGGACCCCCGCACCAAACGGTGCCGCCAGCTGCCTGCAGTCTGGAGCCCAGGACAGCCCCCGTGTCCTCCCTGCTGCCGATGGCCACCTGGTCTCCTCCCCACCCACACCGCCTGGCCTCACCCACTTCCTTCCTCAGTTACTTGCGGTTCTCAGCCTGGGGCTCTAAAGTACCCTCCAGGGCTGTGGGAGGCGGGGCTCCTGCAGGTGCGGACTGCCCCACCCCCACCCCCACCGGACTCACCTGAGGCCCTGCAAGCCCCGCCCTGGTCCTCATGGGAGGGGCCCAGTGGTGTAGACCCCACGGGAGTGGATGCGGTCTCCCGCAACAGCCTGGGCCAACCGAGCCCCCACGCCCCTGCGCGCGCCTCTCCCCACGCCCCCTTCCCTCCCCACGCACCCCCTCTCTCCTCCCAACATCCCCATCCCACTCCCCCCCTCCTCTCCCTCCCCACGTCCCTCCCCTCCCCTCCCCTCCCCTCTCTACGCTCCTCCCCTCCGTAGGCCCCCTCCTCACTCCCTTCCCCATTTCTGTCCCACTCCCCTCCTGTCCCCTCCCCTCCCCGCCCCGCCCCCGGCGCCCGCTCTGCGCTGCGGCTCCTGAACTGGCGGGCGCGGCCTCCAGGAGCGGCGGGCGGGACCGACCCAGCACTGCCCCCGGCCCCGGTGGCGGCGGCGCGGTCGATGGCCCGGGCGGCGGCGGCGGCGGCGGCATGCGGCTCCTGTTCCTGGCGGTGCTGCGGCGGCACACGGGCAATGCCGTCACGGCTCAGCGCGTCCGGTAGGTGCGGGCCGCGCGGGGCCCAGCATCCCGCCCGGCCGGCCGGGGACGCGGGGGCCGGGGCCGCCCCCAGCCGCGCGCGCCAACGGACTGGCCCGGGCGCGGGGCCTGCGGGGAGCGCGCGAGCAGCGGCCCGGGCAGAACGGGCGCGGGGCCTCGCTGACCACCTGGGCGCAGGTGGAGGCCGCGCACGGAGCTGCGGCAGCTGGTCTCCCGGGCCTGCCCGCGCGGTGGGCGCCCTGGCGTGTGGCCCACAAACCGGGGAGGCGGCCTGCCGGGGTGAGGTTGTGCAGCAGCCCGGGGACTCGTGGCTCCCACGGGGCCCAGCAGCCCTCCTAGAACCTTCGGGTCCCTGTCGCTACCCCCCCCCCCCCCCCCCCCCCGCCGCCGCGTTCCCTGTCGCCTGCTCCCCAGCCTAGCCTTCCTTTTCTTTCACTACACTTGCGGTTTCCCACAATGACCCTGCTTTATTTGCTTGTCTGGGACACGTCCTGGCTGGCCGCACAGGCTCCCAGCAGAGGGGGTGCGGGAGGGATGCAGGGGCATCACCTGTGCCTGAGCTTGGGGCTGCCCAGAGCCCTGCCTGCGTCCCCAGCCAACTGCCCTGCTCCGTGGCGCTGCCCAGCCTGACCCTCACCGTGGGAATGAGCGGCCCAGGCTCCACTGCTCGGCCGGGTCCCTTACAGATACTGTAGAAAGGGCCAGGGAGCGGGGATGGCGTCTCTGAGGTCCCCTGGGCCCCATCAGGGGTCTCCCCACTCAGAGACCCTCAGGGGCCAGGCTGGGGCACATTCCAGGGAGGCCAGGCATGGAGGAGGTGGGACCCAAGCACTTGGACCATCTTCTGCTGCTTTCCCAGGCACATTAGCAGGGAGCTGGATCCGAAGTGGAGCAGCTGGGATTTGAACCTGTGCCCATATGGGATGCCAACTCTGCAGGTGGCAGCTTAACCCGCCATGTCCCAGTGTGGGCCCCAAACCTGGGCTGTTCATGAGAGTTGTGGATCTTGGGGAAGGGACAGGAAGGGCAGGTGGGATGGTGGGAGGCATTTGCCTGCAAGAGTTGAGTGTCATGCCGTCTTCACAATGCAGAACATTCTAGATCAGCTGTTTGCAGTGGGAACAGAGGCAGAGGGTATGTGAGGAGGAAGGAGCACTCCAGGGGCCTTGGGCAGAGTCTGGAGGCCCCTCTGGTCGTCACCGCTGGAGCTGGGGTGCCGGCATGCGGTGGGTTGAGGCCAGGGATGCTTCTCCACATCCCACAGTGCACAGGGGCAGCCCCAGCAAGACAGGGCACACGGCAGGAAGGGGCCAGGCCTCTCCCACCTCTCAGCGACGGCCGGCACCCCTGCAGCAAAAGGCAGGTTCACAGGAGGGCAGCAGGGGGCTCTGACTGGCCCTCAGCTCAGGCCACACCTCTGGGCCAGGCGAGGGCTGTCTGCAGCTCCCGGAGATGGTGGTGGGTGCTTTGTGTCTCCTCGGCCGTGGATGGCATGTCTCTGGGCCAGGCGAGGGCTGTCTGCAGCTCCCAGAGTCGGTGGCGGGCGCTTTGTGTCTCAGCCGTGGATGGACTGAGTTACTGTCACCCTGGGGTGCCCTGGAGGTGGGGGGGTATTTGGATACTCCTCATCGAACTGTCCGTCGAACCAGACCAGCTCCAACAGTGCCCTTCAGGGTAAAATTCAGCTTGGAGGAGTGAAAAGGTGTGGTCAGGAACGTGGAGGACAGGGTGTAATCTCACTGTGGAAGAAAAGTGCGTCGCACAGTCACGGCTGTGAACAGGGCGCAGGCGGCCTGCAGTCAGCCACGGGCCTCGTGCCGTCGTCCGTGCCGGGCACGCGGAGCAGGGGGCTGCCCCACCGGAAGCCTCGAGATTCTTTTTTTTTTCTTTCTTTTATTTATTCACTTGAAAGAGAAGGGAAGAGTCAAGTGGGTTCACTCCCCAAAAGTGAACCAGCAGCCAGGGCTGGGCCAGGCCGAAGCCAGAAGATCAAAGTCCTTGCGTGCAAGCTCAAACAACCCCCCAGGCCTGGCTGAGCGAGGGCACCTGGAGAGCAGCCGCCGCCCTCTCACTGGGGATGAGAGGAGATGACACAGCCTGTCTGAGTCAGCCTGGGTCCTTCTCTCTGCAAATGGGTGGATGATTGGTGGAGCATGCGTGCACCTTTGTTACCTTTAAAGCGAGAGAGAGAGAGAGAGAGAGAGAGAGAGGTCTTCCATCTGCTGGTGCACTCCTCGCATGGCTGCACCTGCCAGGTGCCAGGAGCTCTCTCTGGGTCTCCTGTGTGGGTGCAGGGGCCCAGGTACTTGGGCTGTCTTCTGCTGCTTTTCCCGGGTGCACCGGCCGGGAGCTGGACCAGAAGTGGTGCAGCCAGGAACCAAACGGGCGCCCACAACGGATGCTGGCGCTGCAGGCAGCTGCTGTGCCTGAGACGTTGTTGTAAATGGGAGGCAACAACTCCTGGGGCTTGAATGCAGCCCCCATGGGCTTCTGTCACCAGCACCCGTGCCCTTTCGCTGGTGCATTGTGGGAGCTGCTTTCTCCTTACAAGGATGGCAGATGGAGTGGTTAGCACCCAGGTCCCACATGGGTCCCACAAACCCACGGGTACTTCCAGGCGAGGTCTCCTGACCCCTGCTCTAAACCAGACCGTCAGGGGCTCCCGGGTCCCTGAGCTGCAGCTCGAGGGCGGTGTCTGCAGAGCTCCCGCGGGGCGTGGGTGCCGGGAAGACTGTCACGGGGAGAGGGAGTGGGGCCGGAATCCGGGCTTCCTGAGCCCTGGGATGAACTCCGAGGGTCAGGTCCGTGTGCAGACGGGAGCGTGGGCGGCGCAGGTACTGCAGCTCAGTCGGGCGGAGCCAGGCTGTGTGCAGTGGGAGGAGGCTGTTGTCTTTTGCCCACTCAGGGACGCAGCGTGGGAAGTGTGTGTGGATGGGAAGTGACAGGTGTCAGGTGTCCTGGAGCCACGCGTCCCCTGCGCCCTCCCTTCCCCGCCCAGAGGCTCTCGTTGCCAGGCTGGAGCGTGGGAGTCCTCATTTTCCTTTCGTGGGAGGGGGTGTTGTGAGTGAGCCAGGCCCCCTGCAGCACACGTCTGCTGGGCCTCTCCAACGGGCAAAGTGCCGGGCAGGTGCCGGCCAGGCACAGGTGCTCCTGCACATCAACCCAGAGCTACAGGGAGGAAGGTTCCAGCATTTTAGCTCAGCAAGCAGACGGGAGCAACAGTTCCACAGAGCCTGGAAGGTTCTAGAATTGTGGAAGGGTCTAGAATTGTAGAGCAGTCTGCAGACATGAGCACCCAGTTCCACGGAGCCTGGAAGGTTCTAGAATTGTGTAGGAGGCAGGTATGAGCACAGATACAGAGCCTGGAATATTCTAGAATTGCAGCACAGTTCCGCGGAGCCTGGAAGGTTCTAGAATTGTAGTGCAGTTCCACAGAGCCTGGAAGGTTCTAGAATTGTGCAGTTCCACGGAGCCTGGAAGGTTCTAGAATTGCAGCACAGTTCCACGAAGCCTGGAAGGTTCTAGAATTGTAGCACAGTTCCACGGAGCCTGGAAGGTTCTAGAATTGCAGCACAGTTCCGCGGAGCCTGGAAGGTTCTAGAATTGCAGCACAGTTCCACGAAGCCTGGAAGGTTCTAGAATTGTAGCACAGTTCCACGGAGCCTGGAAGGTTCTAGAATTGCAGCACAGTTCCGCGGAGCCTGGAAGGTTCTAGAATTGCAGCACGGTTCCACGGAGCCTGGAAGGTTCCGGCATTGTAGTGCAGGAGGCAGCGGTCTTCTCACAGTGTGATGCCATGAGGCGGAAGCCTGGCCGTGTTACTGAGGGGAGGGGGCAGATCTTTCATCTGTCTGGGAAGCTGCCCTGAGAAATAAATTTTCTTTCCCATACAACTTTTTTATAGAGATATAATTCACGATCATAAAGTTCGCCCTTTGACAGAGCAATCCAGGGATTCTAGTGTATCCATAAAATAGTGTGGCTACCACCGCTGCGGTAGAAGCAGCCTGTGCCGCGCAGGCCGCCCGCCGTGCCCTGCAGCCCCCCAGGGCCGAGCCCGAGGGAGCAGGCACAGCGCACTCTGCTAATGCGTCCCCGGGACCCCCGGAAGCTGGGTCTGTGACGCACATGTGTATCCACACAGACGCGTGATTTACGTAGTATACCTTCATGCATTGTGTGCAGTAGCATCACACAGGTGTACCCAGGTCTGTGACGCCAACCCGAGGGCACCACAGCGGGGCGTGACACACACGTGTATCAGCAGACATTCATGCGTTTGTGTGCAATAGCATCACGCGTGTCTATGAAAGGCACACGCGGGCAGACAGCATTTCCTCCCACGTCAGGACCCTGTGAGCCCTGCGGCCGGCAGTCTGTCAGCACCGCTTTTCCAGCAGTGCGGTGGTCGCCAGCATCTTTTAGCAAAATACTGTGCTAATGTGTGCGCTTCCTCAGCCCTGGTGCCGCGGCGCAACGCTGTCATGCGAACATAGCTCCCGCGCACGTTGGGAACCGGTAGTGTTGCAAGGTTTGCTTTATGCGGGGGTCTGGACGGGACCCCCGTGTCTCCGAGGGAGGCCTGGAAGTAATGGTTGTGCACTACTGAGCTGCCCGGCCCCGCGCCCTGGGCGCCCCTCCAGCACTGCCCGCCCGAGGGCCAGCGGGCCAGGCCTGCCGGGGCCTTCGCTCTGCTCGCTGGACAGCTGGCCGTGGCTTTCTGATCTCGGCAGGTGCTTCTGTCTCAGACGCTTCCTGATCTCACTCTGCCCGCTGCATCTCTGTATTTCTTGAAAGAAGAGTGATTTCTTTTTTTTTTTTTTTTTTTTTTTTTTTTTTTTTTTTTTGACAGGCAGAGTGGACAGTGAGAGAGAGAGACAGAGAGAAAGGTCTTCCTTTTTTGCCGTTGGTTCACCCTCCAATGGCCGCCGCGGCCGGGGCGCTGCGGCCGGCGCAGCGCGCTGATCCGATGGCAGGAGCCAGGAGCCAGGTGCTTTTCCTGGTCTCCCATGGGGTACAGGGCCCAAGCACCTGGGCCATCCTCCACTGCACTCCCTGGCCACAGCAGAGGGCTGGCCTGGAAGAGGGGCAACCGGGACAGAATCCGGCGCCCCGACGGGGACTAGAACCCGGTGTGCCGGCGCCGCTAGGCGGAGGATTAGCCTAGTGAGCCGCGGCGCCGGCCAAGAAGAGTGATTTCTTTTAAACATTTTATTTCTTTATTTGAGAGGCAGAGTTACAGACAGAGAAAGGGACAGATGAGGAGAGGTCTTCCATCTGCTGGTTCACTCCCCAGATGGCCTCAACGGTCGGAGCTGGGCCAGACCGAAGCCAGGAGCCAGGAGCTGCTTCTGGGTCTCCCACGCAGGTGCAGGGGCCCGAGGACTTGGGCCATCCTCCACTGCTTTCCCAGGCCATAGCAGAGAGCTGGATCAGAAGAGGAGCAGCCGGAACTAGAACCAGTGCCCATATGGGACGCCGGTGCTGCAGGCAGAAGCTTAGCCCGCTGCACCAGTCCCCAAAAAGAGTGATTAAGTAACAGTCATCCCTCAAGGGCTAGAATTCCATTAAAAAGGCACGTATGCTGGGGCTGACGTTGTGGTGCAATGGGTCAAGCTACAGCCTGGGACGCTGGGATCCCATATCAGAGCCTCGGTTGGTGTCCTGGCTGCTCCACTTCCCATCCAGCTCCCTGCTAATGGACCTGGGAAAGGAGTGGAAGGCGGCCCAAGTGCTTGGACTCTGCACTCATGTGGGAGGCCTGGAAGAGGCTCCTGGCTTCCGCCTGGCCCAGCCCTGGTCATTGCTGTCGTTTGGGGAATGAACCAGCGGAAGGAAGACCTGTCTCCCTGTCCGCCCCCCCCCCCCCCCAACTCTGTAACTCTGCCTTTACAAGAGAAAGAGGCACGCACGCTCTGCTGATCACCGAGTCATTTGCAGAGAGAGGGACCCAAGGGTAACGAAGACTGGTTGCCGTCACTCACCTCATCCCCGGATAGGTAAGGGGGCGGCGGCTGCCCTCTGGGGGCCCTCGCTCAGCCGGGCCCCGGGAGTTGGCTGGGGCTTTCACGCGAGGACCAGGATCTCCACAAGGCAGGCGTTGCTTTGTTTTACACAGGGAAATTCCTGAAATGCTCTTCAGAATCCAACAGGACCGGCGTCCCCCCGTCAGCAGACAGGTCCCCGCTCCCCCAGCGGAGGCTGAGCTGCCCAGCAGGTGCGGGCCCGGTCAGGTGAGGCGGCCACAGGCACGCAGAGTCCTGTCCCCGCATCAGGACCACGCGGGGCACACGGCAGGGGACGTGGTGCCGTCGCTGCTGCTGGCCGTGTTCCGTGTGCTCCCGCGTGTTGTGGTTTGTGCAGATTCTCAGAGTCAGCGCGGAGAGCCGAGCTCGGCCGGCAGGCAGGTGAGCGCCGGGCCTGGCGTCAGGGCCAGCCGGGAGGCGCCGCAGCAGTGTTCAGCTTGCTGCAGCGTTTGGAGAAGTGTTCTTTCCTGGATTTAGGTGGAAGCGCAGCAGAACGGAAGTGGTGGTCTGTGGGCGTCGGGTGCAGCTGGATTTTTGAGGAATTCACAGGAGCCACACCCACACGGCTGTCCAGGTCCTGAAGCTGCGTCCAGTGCTGTTTAAAACCGCGCAGTAGATCAGGAACAGCCGGTTCCTGGCCGCCCGCCGCTGCCCGCCTGCTCCCGGTGTGGCTCCTGCGAGAGTCCTGACTCCTGAGAACGGGCTCTCCCGCAGAACCCGGGCTGCGTGCCGTCTGTCCACACACTTCTGCGGCCCTGAGAGGGTGGGACGGCCGTTCTCCTGGCTCAGCAGCGCGCCGGCGTCTCGTTCTCCCACGATGGATTTCTCAGGCTCGGATGAATGGCGGCTGGGCGGCCGGCAGACCCGGTTCTGTTCTGGTGGCCGGGAGGCCCCAGGGGTTTGCACAGGAAGTGGGCGTGGGGGCAGAGGAGCCGAGTACCTGACCCGTGGTGACGGGATGGGATTGGCTGCGAGCTGTGTGTCAACACCACCTTTGGTCCCTGCACCTTAGTGGTTCTCTATTTGCAAAGTGATGTTGCCTCATTGTGTGCTGGATTCACACCATGAAAAGGGAAAGCCTCACCCACCCAGCAGGAGATGGGGCCCTCAGCCCCACCAGGAAGCCTAACGCCTGCTCTTTGCTACCGTGATGAAATGCCTGAGGCTGGGGCTGGCACTGTGGCGTAGTAGGTTAAGCCTCCACCTGCGGCACTGGCATCCCAGATGGGCACCTGTTCAAGTCCCGGCTGCTCCACTTCTGATCCAGCTCCCTGCTAATGGTCTGGGGAAGCAGGGGAAGACAGCCCAAGTCCTGGGCCCCTGCACTTGCGTGGGGGCCCAGGAAGAAGCTCCTGGCTCCTGGCTTTGGAGCCACCCAGCTCTGGCCATTGTAGCCATTTGGGGAGTGAACCAGTGAATGGAACCGTTCTCTCTCTCTCTCTCTCTCCCTCTCCCTCCCCCTCCCCCTCCCCTCCCCCTCTCCCCCTTCCCCCCCTTTGCGTCTCAAATAAATAAATCTTTATTTTAAAAAAAGAAAAGAAAAAACAGGCTCATTGAGCTGAGGGCCCTGGAGGCCTGAGGGCCCAGGCCAGGTGCACGGTGGGAGAGCGGGCGTGCACCTGCGTGCATCTTCCGGTCTCCTCTGGGGACTCAAATGCAGGACTCCACGTGAGGATGCAGGTGGTGCTCCCCTCCCGAGGGCCCCACCCATGACATCCACACCCTCAGGGCCTCTGGGGGGAGTGGACGCCAGCAGGGCCCTTGGAGCCCCGTGAGTGAGCGTCCTCAGGGGAGCGGACACAGCCATGGCCGGGGGGAGGCACCGTGCCCTTCGTTGTCTCCACTTCTCTCATCTGTCCCTCTCTCTGTTGTCTGACGAAGGGACCACCTGGAGGCCGCGGGCCACGTCTGCGTTCTCAGAGATGCCTTTGACTTTGAGAGCCCGGCTGACGTCGCCGACCTCATCATGGCCGAGAACGTGGAGGCGGCGCTGGCGCTGCACCTGTACAGGGGCGGCCGACTCCTGCAAGGTAACCCCCCCCCCCCCCCCAGCCAGGAATGCACTCGCGTGGTGGCTCAGAAGTGAGAAGAGCACAGCGACCTCTCTGGTCTGCGTTTCTTCCTGAGCTGTGCAGGGGTGCAGGCGGACGGGGACGTGCCCTGGAGCATCTGGGACGGGCATTGTGGTGTAGCGGATAAAGCCACCGCCTCTGGTGCCGGCAGCCCCTGTGAGCGTTGCTTAGAGTCCCGGCTGCTCCACTTCCAATCCAGCTCCCTGCTGGGGCCTGGGAAAGCAGCAGAGGGTGGCCCAGGTCTCTGGGCCCCTGCACCCACTTGGGATGCAGGATGGAGTTCCTGGCTCCGGGCTTCGGCCTGGCCCAGCCCTAGCCCTGGCCATTTCAGCTATTTGGGGAGTGAACCAGCAGATGGAAGACCTCTCTCTTCTCTCTCTCTCTCTCTCTGCCTCTGTCTGCATTTCAAATACATTAATAAATTTTAAAAAGCAAAGTGACCCTTTCTCTCACCTCCCGGTCTCACTGCCTCATTTCTCAGCCCTGGAGCGGCCGCAGTTGCCGTCTGCTTCTCCCACAAGGATCTCCTCCGCGCGGTGTTGGTTATGCTACGGCAGAACAAAGCATCCGGCACTCAGGTGCCCACATCTGAACACGTGCAGCGTCCAGCAGCACCCGTGGGTTCGCAGGGGCTCCTGGGGCTGTGGTCACCTCGCGGGGACGGCTGCAGAGGACCCGATGCCCGCCCACTCAGCCAAGGGCAGGAGCCCTCGGTACGGGTCGGTCAAGGGTGGTGGCTGACTCCCCCCAGGGAGGTACCCCAGAGAGAGGAAACCAGGGGCCACTTTGTCTATTACGAGCGGCCTTGGAACTCCCACAGCACTGATTCCTCAGCAGCCCGTGGGCCGCTCGAGCGGCACTGCGCACTGTGTGTGTCTGTGTGCATGCGTGTGCACATGGAGTGTGACTGCAAGGAGACCGCCTGCCACAATGCACCCACACACACGTTTGTGTGGCCTCCTTCCCTTCACTTAAACAAGGACAAAGTGGGAAGGCTTCAAACATGCATGCTCACTCTAGCTTTTCCCACCCTAACAGCACCCCCGGGAAGCGTGTTCCCCGTGGTCCCCCCAGTGTCCGCGGTGGGTGGATGTGGGACCCCGAAACCCGCAGGTGCTCAGGTGCCTTTTCTGAAGCGGCCTGGAGCCTGTGCTGCCCCTCCCAGGTCCTCCCCATCACGTCTGGGTCACCTGTCCCGCCTGGCAAAGCACGCGTGTGTAAACGGTCACGTGTGTAAACAGTCATGTGTGTAAACAGTTGCAGTGCTGCCTTGTTTTGGAGATAGCGACAAGAAAGCGTTCTGTCATGTCCCGCACACACGCACCGCGGGTCTTCTGAGCGCATCTGTATTGTGCTGGGGTACAGGCAGAGTCCGAGGCTATCCCAGAGGCTGGGCCAACCTCACACCCTCCTGTCACTCAGCAGGAACCCTCAGATCACCGCCGGCTGCTGGAGCCGTCCGGGCTGATCAGCGCTCGGCGTGGGGAGTTTGGATCGCGAGATGCATCATTGCTTTAAAATTGATGGGACATGTTTTACACACACAGGTGGAGTCTACTGTCTACTTCTTTGTTGTTGTTGTTGTTGAAGGTTTATTTATTTGAAAAATCAGATAAGAGAGAGACAGAGAGAAAGATAGTTTTCATTCGCTGGTTCACTCCCCAGGTGGCTGCAACAGCTGGGGCTGGGCCAGGCTGAAGCCAGGGGACCGGGACGCCATCCGAGTCTCCCACATGGGTAACAGGGGCCCAGGCACTTGGTGAGTCATCTGCTGCCTCCCTGGGTACACTGACAAGAAGCTGGATAGGAAGTGGAGCAGCCGGGACTTGAACCGGCGCTCATGTGGGATGCACTGTGCTGCCATGCTGGCCCCATTCTGTATATTTCATCACGTGGCTTCGAGATCTTTCCAGATGTGCACAGCTGTGTGCACCTTCTCCTTCTGAACTTTGGTGTGGTACAGGTGGATGGCCCCTCTTATAAAATGCCTCGGACCAGACGTGTTTCAGGTTCAGAAGTTTCTGGATTTTTGAAATGTTTGCTTACGTGTGCGGAGAGATCTGAGGAATGGGATCCCAGGGTAGACACAGGATTTGCTATGTTTCTGTCTTTTTAAAAAAGATTTATTTACTTATTTGAAAGGCAGAGAAGGAGAGAGAGGGAGAGAGAGAGAGAGAGATGGGGGGAAGATCTTCTCTCCTCTGGTTCACTCCCTAGTGGCCACAACAGCTGGGGCTGGACCAGGCCAAAGCCAGGAGCCTGGAGCATCTTCTGGGTCTCCCATGTGGGTGCAGGGGCCCGAGTGCTTGGGCCATCTTCCACTGCTTTCCCAGGCCACAGCAGAGAGCTGGGTCGGAAGAGGAGCAGCTGGGACTCGAACCGGCACCCATATGGGATGCTGGCACCGCAGGAGGCAGCTTTACCCGCTATGTCAGAGCTCCAGCCCCAAGTTACCATTCTTGACCTCTGTTTCAGAGGAACACCAAGTCCTTGAGGGTTAGCTCTGCTTCTCCTGGGAGCTGTGGGATGCAGACACTCCACAGCACTCCTTGCCCGGGAGGCAGCTGTGTGGCTCCGTCTAACAAACGCCCAGAACTGAAGCAGCGCCACCCTGAGCAAGGCCGTTTCCATGTGTGCTGCTCCTCCTGGCTGTCTCCTGTACATAACAGCCCATGTTCCTTGAGGGATCTTCTTGGAGAGCGCAGGCTCGGGTAGCGTAGCCTGCGGAAGCTTCGGGGCTGTTGTTGGTGAGCATAGCTGCCACCGCGGCGGCTTCTCCCCCGAACCGACTCAACGCCCAGCTGCCCGGCTCGACTTTAAGTTGAGCGTAATCTTTCATTCGATGGATGCGTCATAAGTTTAGTTTTTAAAGATGTATTTATTTATTTGAAAGGCAGAGCAGCAGAGCAAAAGAGAGACAGAGAGATCGTCCGTCTGCTAGTTCAGTCCTCACATGCTGGGCCAGGAGCCGGGAACTCCATCCAGGTCTTCCACGTGGGTGCGGGGGCCCGAGTGCTTGGGCCATCTTCTGCAAGGTGCGTTAGCAGGGGCTGGATCAGCAGAGCCGCCAGGACTCGGCGCAGCACTTCCATGTGGGATGCTGGCGTCGCAAGCGCTGGCTTAACCTGCTGCACCCCCAGCCGCCCCTGCACTGTGAGTTTCGTAGGCAGGGCCTCCGTCGTTTCTTTTCTACGTCACAGCTGCGCCCCCTCCCCCCGACCAGCTCTTGCTTGGAGACGTTGGTGTCGTGCGTGCCGCTCACGGCCCCAGCTGGTTCCTGGCTGGCACGGTGCCTGCTGCTGTGGCCGAGCCACAGGGCTGAATCTGGGTGCCCCTTTCTGTTGGCACCTCCTGGGTCGCGCCCAGCGTCGTGCTCCGTGGTGATGCCGGGGCCGCTGCTCAGGAGAGCCGGTGGAACAGAACAGACCACCAAGCACCCGGTCCGCGCTCCTCCAGGAGCTTCGGTTTGGTCGTGGTCGGGGCGATTCGGCGAGGGGAGCCCCCGCCAAGTCCTGCTCCGTGGCTGTCCTGTTGCAGGTCACCGAGTCCCTTTCGGAATCATCTTTGGAGGAACTGATCTGAACGAAGACGCCAACCAGGAAGAGAAAAGCAGAGTCATGGGCCGCGTCCTCGAGGAGGCCAGGTACCGCTCACGGCGACTGCTCCAGGGCCAGACGGGAGGCGTCCGCGAGCGGGGGCCGGGGAGCGGCCGGGGCCACGCGGTGCCAGGTACCGCTCACGGCGACTGCTCCAGGGCCAGACGGGAGGCGTCCGCCAGCGGGGGCCGGGGAGCGGCCGGTGCCACGCGGTACCAGGTACCGCTCACGGCGACTGCTCCAGGGCCAGACGGGAGGCGTCCGCGAGCGGGGGCTGGGGAGCGGCCGGGGCCACGCAGTGCCAGGTACCGCTCACGGCGACTGCTCCAGGGCCAGACGGGAGGCGTCCGCGAGGGGGGGCTGGGGAGCGGCCGGGGCCACGCAGTGCCAGGGGCCCCGACGCCTTCCTTTCACTTGGCTTTGTCACGGGCGGGCGTGGCAATGCCGCACCTGTCTGCACGGGCAGTGGGTGTTGCGAGCGCGGATCTGGAAGAGACACAGTGGCTACTGTCTAGGCGCCCGTGACCCAGGCCCGTGCCAGCCCCTTGAGTGCCCGGACTGGGGTCTGGTGTGCATCAGGTCTGCCCTGTCGGCTGCTCTGGGCGTGGCTCCGGCCCACTCGGGAACGGGCAGCTCCGTGTGCTGTGTGTGGTGTCGCTGCGGGTCTTTGGGACGGGGCATTTGTTGTGGGGGGTGGGGCCGCCACGTGTTTCTAGCCTCGCCGTGGTGCGGGACGGAGCACACGCGGAAAATCAGTCATCCTCCACACACGGCCTTCCAGAGGGAGAAAAATAAAACCTCTCCATTTGCTTTGTGTAACAAATGTTGTGATGAGAATTAGAATAGGGACACCTGTGACAGGCGTCCTGCAGGGTCGCGTCCACGTTCAAGCGAACCTGGAAGAAGGAGACTCACGCGTGAACCTGAACAAGGCACTTTCCCGTGGACAGGTTGAGAGGAAATCGGCAGGCTTTCGGCGGTTCCACAGCAAGGGCAGGGGCCTGTGCCGTGCGCCCTCCCCCAGGCGACTGTCACACTTGTGTGAGAGCAAGCGCGTGCCACCCGCTGTCATTTCAACTCAAGGACAGAGCAGGCAATGGACTGTAACCCGGGCCGTCACCAACCACGGATTCCCATGGCTTGTGGATCGCCGTCCCAGGTTCTTCAAGTCTGTATGACCTACTAACGGGGACAGGACACCGGAGTCTGCTGTGCTTCGTAGCGTGTCGCCAGGCGTGTGCCCTCAGGACCGGGCGGGGAGGGGGCAGTGGGCAGTGGGCAGTCACCACCCCCCGGCACCCTGGCTCTTCCGGAGGACTTCACTTCCTGAGGGTGAATGTGGCATTTTGACACACATGTGTGCTTTGTGTAACACCTGTGACAGTCACAGGTGTCACTATTTTAATTCTCATCACATTTGTTACACAAAGCACACTCACATGTGTGCACGTGTGTGCGCGTGTGTGCGTGTGGCACGGTGAAGCTCTTCGCGCACTTGGGGCTGCCGTTAAAGGGGTCACTGCAGGATTTCTCGGTGTTCTTGCGCTCTCCAGCGTGTGTGAGCTTAGATTTGTGTAGTTTGTGATGCACAGTCTGATACAAGGAAAATAATTCTGCTTACTGGGATGATATTGAATGAATCCATCTTGGAGGGTTATCATTAGTGTTACTCATTGCATTGTTATGAAAACAAATATTGACTTTACATGGGGGATTGTGGATGGGTTCAGTGGGCAGGAAGGCTGCCTGAACTCAGGTTTCCCGTCTGGCACTACCTGGCACACTCTCCCATCAGACAGAGTGTGGACTTGGTCTGGCGTTATAATGAGTGCTTCCATTTTAATCAGATACTTTTGAATAGTCACATTTTTCCTGCAAGGTATATTTTGAACACTTTTTAGGTTGTTAAACTTTTTTCCTGTGTAGTATAATATTCAAGCTATTTTAGCATCAGCTTTTTGGCTTATAGGAATTTGGCAATAATAAATATTAAAATTAAAGATCATTCTTAATTTTTTTCGGTGTGAGAGGCAGAGACAGCGGGAGGCAGAGAGAAATCTTCCACTCACTGGTTCACCACCCCGTAGGGGAGCTGACAGCTCCATCCAGGTCTCCCCATGCGTGGCCGGGGCTCAGCGTCCGAGGCATCCCCGCTGCTGCCGCCTGCGTTCGCCAGCAGGAAGCTGGGCCTGGGAACAGAAACAGGACTGAACCCCGCCCTTTGATACGGGATGCGGGTGGCTTAGCCTCCCAGCCACACGCCACCCCTGGGCGCTGCCGCGAGGTGCCCTCTGCCTGGTAAGCCAGGGCCGAGGAGCTGCGACCCAGGGCCTGCCCCCTGCCCCCTGCTACCTGCCACCTGCCCCTGCCCCCTGTCCCCTGCCGCCTGCCCCCTGTCCCTGCCCCCTGCCGCCTGCCCCTGCCCCCTGTTGCTGCCCCCTGCCCCCTGTCCCTGCCCCCTGCCCCCTGCCCCCTGCCGCCTGCCCCCTGCCCCCTGTCCCTGCCCCCTGCCCCTGCCTCTGCCGCCTGCCCCCTGCCCCCGTCCCTGCCCCCTGCTGCCTGCCCCCTGCCCCCTGCCGCCTGCCCCCTGCCCCCTGCCGCCTGCCCCCTGCCCCTGCTCCTGCCCCCTGCTGCCTGCCTCCTGCCCCCTGCCCCCTGTCCCTGCCCCCTGCCCCCTGTCCCTGCCCCCTGCTGCCCCCTGCCCCTGCCCCCTGCCGCCTGCCCCCGTCCCTGCCCTCTGCACCCTGCCGCCTGCCACCTGCCACCTGCCCCTGCCGCCTGCCCCTGCCCCCTGTCCCCTGCCGCCTGCCCCCTGTCCCTGCCCCCTGCCGCCTGCCCCTGCCCCCTGTCGCTGCCCCCTGCCCCCTGTCCCTGTCCCTGCCGCCTGCCCCCTGCCCCCTGTCGCCTGCCCCTGCCCCCTGCCGCCTGCCTCCTGCCACTGGAGCCCGTGAAGGGGCCTGGCGAGAAGGCGGGCTTCACTCCAGTTCTCCCTGGCGGCTGCCGCGCCTTCTGCCCCGGGCTCCTTTGGGACGGAGCCTTCCACGTCCCCTCTTCCCGCCTTCCTTGCCCCTGGTCACGCTGGAGCATCTCTCGAAGCCAGGACGCCTGCTCCCTCTCCCACAGCCTCAGCGCCTGAGCTCCAGGGCTGGGCTCCTGCACTTTGCTCCATTCCTCACTTGGATCTGCTGTGTGTGCATTTCATTCTTTGAAGGTTTATTTATCTACTTATATTTATTCGAGGGAGAGAGAGAGAGAGAATCTTCATCTGTTGGTCCACTTTCCAAATCCCCACATCTAGGGCAGGGCCAGGCTGCAGCTGGGAGCCAGGAGCTCCGTCTGGGTCTCCCATGTGGGCGGCAGGGACCCCAGTGGCTGAGCCACCACTGCTGCCTCCCAGGGTGTTGGACGCTGGATCAGAAGTGAAGCCAAGAGCCAGCTCTGCCGCTCTGAGGTGGGGGACGGCTGCTGCATTGGAGGTTGGGCTGCTGTTGTAATGCCTGCCCCTCCTGTAGACTTCAAGGGACAACTTTCTGGGGCCCTTGCTGTGGCACAGCGGGTTAAAGCCCCAGCCTGCAGCACTGGCATCCCATAGGGGCACCTGTTCCAGTCCTGGCTGCTCTACTTCCTATCCAGCTCCCTGCTGATGGCCTGGGAAAGCAGAAGATGGCCCAAGTGCCACCCACGTGGGAGGCTGGAAGAAGCTCCAGGCCCAGCCCTGGCCGTTGCATCCATCTGGGGAGCGAACCAGCAGATGGAAGATTGCTCCCTCCGTCTCTCCATCTCTGTGTAACGCTGACTTTCCAATAAATAAATCTTTTTAAAAAAGAGACTGCTTTCTCTTCCTTCGTTTGATCCTTTGTGGATTCGCTCAGCTGATACAAGGGGAATTCAAGACGACCGTGGAAAACTGGAATTGAAGACCCGTGGAATCGGATGCAAGCATTGTGAAGCCCATTGTAATTTCTTCATGACGTGTGCTTCCCGCGAACTGGCGAGGGCTCATCATTTTCCCTGGACACTTTGAAGTAGCCTCGTGGGTGCTGGGGACGGAAGTGTGGATGTAGCCGGGTCCCAGCGTGCGTGGAGCTGGCGCTGCCATCGGCTGCCGGGGCACCAAGCACGCTCGCTGGACCAGTGGGTTTCACCCTCTCTGACAGCCGTCCCCAGGGCAGCCGGGAGTGAGTCTGTCAGCGCCGCCCTGGGTCAGGACGCGGGGCGGGGTCTTCCTGCCGTGGCGGGTCCACAGCTGCCCTGCTCCTCTGGGTCTCTGTGGCTTTCTGTTCCGTGGCTACGTGGGGTGGCCCAGCGTCAGGAAGAATCCCGGTCGTGTGTGAGTTCTGGTAGACAAGAGTCACCTGTCAAGGATGGGCCGGATACCCTGGCGGAAGACTTCCTGGCTCGGGGCCTGCATCGCTGGATTCTGGAGTGGTGCCCCCGCAGGCCTCCGCAGAGAAGCCCAGGCTGAGTCTGATTCCCCAGGGTGCACTTTGTTTATTTCCGGGCATTCGGTTGCTGGTGTGTTGTGTTGGGTCTGGGGACAGACGGAGAAGCCCTCATCATGGAAGCCGGTGGACAGCTCCTGCCCGCCCGGCCTTCCTTCCGCATCTCCTGCGTCTGGCACGGGTTCATGGAGATGTGCTCAAGTGCAAGTGCAGGTGTGTCCTGCCCCTCCCCCACCACAGCTGTCCTCCCGCCCAGGTGGGGTGGGAGGAGTGAGGGAAGGAAGAGCTAGGGTCAGAGAGACACAGCCAGGCAGGGAGCGCGAGGAGGGAGGAGCCCGCCCTTCCGTCGCTCCTGGGGAGGACTGGCCCTTCCAGACTCCGCGTGGGCTCGTCCGTCCTGCAGGCTTGGCCCAGGAGTGGTTTCGGTTTCTGCTATGCCTAGGGAGGAGTCACTCCATTTGCTCCTTCAAGCAGTACCCGGGTACTTATTCTGCTCTCCCCTTGGAGGATCCATGGCCGCTGTGGCTTTTCCCGGTGCTCGATGGTCCCAGGCGCCGCCCGCAGATCATGGAGGTGACGCCCTTGCCACGTCTGAGCGTGGCGGCCGCTCCGTACGGGGGCCTGGCTGGTGTCTCCGTTTGCTTAACTCCTGCCCGACGTCCCGCTGTTACGCTCTCACCTCTGGTCTGGGTCTGGTTTTGCCCTCCCCGTCTTGCGCTGCCGCTGTCAACATTAGCGTGGTTGTTACAGGTTTGGTGGGAGCTGATGTCTGCTACTGCAGCTCTCAGGTCTTCAACAGTTTCTCCGGCTTGTTACCCCTGATTCGCGCAGACCAACTTACAACGATCTCAAATTCCACTGGAATCCCTTTGTGGATTTTGTTTGAACTATGATCAGACTTGTGTCTGAATTTGGTAAAAGCAAACCTGCGATGGTACTGCGTCTTCCCGCCTGTGACCGTGGTGTACAATGTCATCGCATCGATGGGCCCCTGTCAGTCCTCCTGTACCTCATGACAACCACAGTCTTGACATACAGCTTAGCTCCGGAGTCTTTTGTGCACGTGCCGAGGAAGCTACAAATCCTTACCGGTACTGACGTGTAGACGTGGCGCCCGTGTGGATGGGCGGGGCTCTCACGCCGTCGCCATATTGAAGTGTGGTCTGGGACGCCCGGCTCCCAGGTACAGCCTGCTTGTCTTCCTGCCTCGACTGGTGGAGAGGACGGCCCGCCCTCGAGTGCTCGGCTGGGGTTCACCAAATCCCTGGTCTCTCCCCTGCGTCCGTCTGCCCGTTTCTCTGGCCCTGCCTGGCCCTGGAAGCAACAAGACAAACAGGAAGTTCTGGGCTCCACTGGGTTGGCTTCTTGCATACACAACTCTTTTTGGTGTGAGCAGAGATCAAGCCTGATGGCCAGTGACGGCGGGGAATGACAGTCGATGGCCCTGTAAATGCAGCGCCGTCCCCCATCACCGTCTGTCCCACAGAGCTGTGTCGTAGTTAGGTGAACCGAGCTCTGGCCTAACTGTTTCCATTGTTGTTCGTTTCCTAGGTTTGCTGTCGCCTTCACGGAGCCCATGAAGGAGATGGCGCAAAGGCAGTGGGTACGTGTTCATCTCCTGGTGCTGCTCTGGTTGTGCTGTGAGACTGTGCAGTCGGGGGAGGGAGACGGCGTCCTATCAGAGCCGACAGCGCTCCCACTGCCGTGTCCCTCGTAGCCGCCAGGGTGTGTTACGCTTCCGTGTGCTGGTTTTTGTGTGTTCGAGGTGATTTTCAAGCATCACTGATACTCTGAAGTGATTGGGTGACAAAAATAGCCCAACAGTCAAATCCGTCCACGTTTTGTCTGCTTTGCCTTTATGCCCCCAGATCAAGTGGCCTGCAGGCTGCCCACGGCCAACGCTGCGGCAGCCTCGCGCCCTCAGCCGCCGTCTCTTAAATGGCGGAGGTGGTCTAGGTCGGACCGTCCAGCGGAAGGGCTTTGCGAGCCTGCAACGCACTTCACTGGCTGACCTTTGTGTGCACTGGGACGTGGGGGGCAGGTGGGAGGGGCTGCAGACTCTCCCCGAGTCCCCGGCTGGGGACTGGTTTCCTCTCCTGTCTGACGGACCTGCCCTGAGCCCGTGTCCCTGGCGCTGTCCGTCCTGTGCTCCGCCAGCTCACGGGTTGAGTCCAGCGCCCCTCGTCGGCGGGTGTAGTTCCCGCTGGTGGGATCTTACAGGCTATGCCCGTCCTTTATAGAATCTCAATTTGCAAAATGTAGCACTCGGAGACTGCTGCCCTGGGACCAGGGCAGGGCGCGGTGGTCTGGGGCTGGCTGTCTCTTCCTGATGCTCCATGGGAGACCCCGGGCCACGGGTGCGACAGCTGTCCTGGGACAGGGCAGGGCGCGGTGGTCTGGGGCCGGCTGTCTCTTCCTGATGCTCCGTGTGAGACCCCGGGCCACGGGTGCGACAGCTGCCCTGGGACAAGAGCAGGGCGCGGTGGTCTGGGGCTGGCTGTCTTCCCGATGCTCGGAGCGCGAGCCCCGTGTGGGACCCCCAGGGCCGTGGGCGCCTCTTTATCCTTCATGTCAGCTGTAGGCCCTGGCGGGGAACGGAGGCTCCCCATCTCAGGGCTGCTCGGTGGTTGGTTGTCGACCTCGGAGCGGGAGAGCACACACACGAGCACACCGGCTTCTCCTTTACTGTTGCTCATCTAAACCCGGTTTCCCGGAGCGGGCACCACGGACCTCGGGCTGTCTCTGGGACCCTCTGAGAACCCTCGCAAGGCCAGGCTTAGTCTCCGAGGGACGCAGGCGTCTTTTGCCCTCTGCACTCGCTGAGAAGCAGTGGTGAGCGGCCGCTCCCGGAGGCCGTGCTGCTGGGCTGCCGCTTGCGCTGTTGGTCCCTGGTCACTCACTGCCCCCAGCACAGCCCGTTCCACTTGACCGTGTCCTCAGTCACACTGTGCCAGGCGCTCACCTTCCAGGCATTGGCTCTGCGTGCCTGTGTTTAAAAGATTCTCCGTGCGTACGGCACTTGCTCCGCACACTGAGCCACACGGACGGCTGTCGTGGGAAGCAGTCTTGTGAAAGGGCCCTGGGGTGACCGCTGAGCCCTGAGGTGGCCTGGCCACGGACAGACCAACTGCAGTCATCCGGACGTGGGCCTTGGCCGGCACTCTCATAAAGCTGAGCGGATGGTGCTGGCAACGCGTGCTGCCCGTGGCAGAGCTGGGTCTCTCCAGCCAGAGCTGGAATTTTGGAAAATCAGCCAGAGGCTGTCGCTGGGAAGACGAGGTGCGGACGCCGTCCTGATGAGGTCGCTGGTGGTGTGGACAAACGCGATGTCTTTGATGTTACGTCACCGCAGATTTCCACGTGGGGAGGCCCGATGACTCAGCGAACCAGTCTTTTTAAGTGAAAAAAAAACAAAAAACAAAAAACTAAGAAAGTGCTGGATTGATGTTAGTTAACCTCCTAACGTGGTTGAAACGTGGCTTTCTTGCCATAAAAACTACCTGAGAAGTTAAGCTGTATGTAAGCTGGAAAAAAAGGCACAGCACCACAGGGTGTGGATGGTGGGGGGGCCTGTGAGGGTGCAGAGTGTGGGTGGTGGGGGCCCTGTGAGGGTGCAGAGTGTGGATTGGGGGGGGCCCTGTGAGGGTGCAGGTCGTTTCAGGGAGCAGCCACCCCTAGTCTTCCTGGCCCCAGCGATGCTAACGTTTCTCACCTTCCTCCCACTGGGGTCGCGTGCAGCTGGAGGGAGTGGCGAGATGGGCCGTGAGCGCATCCCCACTGTGCACCACCCTCGTCCTGCGCCAGCCGCCTTTGCTCTGGGAGGGAGCCTCTTCCAAATCCATCTTAAAGCTTCACGAAAAAAAATGAGAAAGCAGTGAAATGTTTCTGTCCGGGTCTGTGAGCGCCGCGGTGAAGGAGCTGATGAAGCAGGCGTGCGTTTGCTCCTCTGATTCGCGGGGCGGGAGCTGGTTGACTGATGCGAAGCTGCTCTTGGTGCGCCTTTCCTGCCCCTCTGCTGGGCGATGCTTCAGTAGCGTTCGGTTCAATGCTCTCGCTTGATTATTGTTGCAAATAAAATATGTACAAGCAATGTAACGCGTCATTGTTCACCCGCATTTGTCATTACATGAATTTTTATGATGATGTAACTATGTAATTATTATATAGATTTCAGATGGATTTTTGTAGGGAGACCACTTTCATTCAGATACTCTGGAGAGTGACACGGCTTCGAGAGGCTACATCTTGTTCTTCAGTACAGAACTGCCGGTCTGGGCTTCTAATTTTCTGTTCTCTTTTTGGGAGGGCAGGCTCGGCCGGGGCTGTGCTCTCATTAATCCTCCCCAGTTGCTGTCCAGCCAGGATTGACGTTCCGTCTCAAAGCTCAGCGAGACTCACGGCACTTGCTTCTTGTTGTTGTGGTTGCAAAGGGAGAATCCACGTGTGCGCGGGGTCTGTGGAGCTGGGTGGGGTTTTGAGCATAAAATCTAGTCTGAGACCTGTGATTTCTCAGACTTCACTTATGGTAATCGAGGGAAACACAAAGACACACACACACACATAGACACACACAGACACACAGACACACATAGACACAGACACACAAACACAGACACACATAGACACATATTGACACATAGACACACATAGACACATAGACACAGACACACATAGACACAGACACACACAGACACACATAGACACACAGACACACACATAGACACACAGACACACAGACACACATAGACACAGACACACACACATTGACACATAGACACATACACACAGACACACATAGACACACATACACACAGACACACAGACACACACAAACACACATAGACACACATACACACACATTGACACATAGACACACATACACACATAGACGCACACACACATACATACACACACATTGACAGAGACACACATAGACACACACATACTGACACATAGACACACATACATACATACACACATTGACAGACACACAGACAGACACACACATAGACACACAGGCACACATAGACACATACACATATGCACACATACACACATTGACACACATAGACACATAGACACAGACACACATACACACATAGACACATACACACATATACACGTAGGCACACATTGACACATACACACATATACACACAGACACACATACACACATTGACACACATAGATACACATACACACAGATACACATAGGCACACAGACACACATGCACACAGACACACATATACACATACACACAGACACACAGACACACATACACACATAGGCACACAGACACACAGACACATAGACACACACATAGACACACATACACACGTAGACACACATAGACACATACACACATTGAAACACAGACACACATATACACATACACACACAGACACACATTGAAACATAGACACACATAGATACATACACACATAGACACATACACACAGATACACATACACACAGACACACATATACACATAGGCACACATACACACATTGACACACACACACAGACACACACGCACACACACAGACACACACGCACACACACATGCACACATGCACTTTCAATGCCACTGCTGTCTAACAGACACAGCGTCCGAGCCACAAACACGAGCCAAGCCGCACGTTGAAGTTGCGCAGGAGCTGCGTTTAAAGGAGAGACTAGGAACAAGCGCAGTGAACTTCAGTGTCGTGTGTTGCGTGACCTACTGCCGGGGTTAGCAGCCCAGGACAGGACTCGGTGCGGCCCCGGGCTGCCCTCACCCTGACGCCTGCTGACGGTCAGGTGCTCCTCACCCCAGCCCTGCCTCCCCACTGGCACTCAAGGTTAAGGTTTACTGCGGTTGGGGGATGGGTGGAGCTCAAAGGCGGGGAGTTTGCCGTCCCCCGAGCCCTCTTCCGTTCCTGTCTGTGACGTGTGTGGGGTGTGGCCAGCCCCTTGTCTGGAGTTCTCGCTGGAGCTTCCTTACCCAGGCCCAGGGGACTGATGGCCTTCATCCTGCAGCTCAACCACCAGACGCACGGCACCCTGCAAGCCACGCCGTCAGCCTCAGGCACAGAGCCGGTCTTCCTGGCGTGGCCAGCCCGCCCTGAGACCCAGTGTGGCTGGCTGAGAAAGTGCCAGGAGTTCTCTCTGGACGGCTGAGAAAGCTCAGGTCTGCGCTCGGAACAGGATCTGGGAGGCTGTGTTCATGGCTGCCTCGCTCTGGCTAGCTCTGCACTAGTTAGCTTGATTGGATTTCTTTTCTTTTTTTTTTTAATTTGACAGGTAGAGTTATAGACAGTGAGAGAGAGAGAGAGAGAGATAGAAAGGTCTTCCTTCCGTTGGTTCACTCCCCGAATGGCTGCCATGGCCTGAGCTACGCCGGTCCAAAGCCAGGAGCCAGGTGCTTCTCCTGGTCTCCCATGTGGGTGCAGGGCCCAAGCACCTGGGCCATCCTCCACTGCCTTCCCGGGCCACAGCAGAGAGCTGGACTGGAAGAGGAGGAACCGGGACTAGAACCTGGCACCCATATGGGATGGCGCCGCAGGCGGAGGATTAACCGAGTGAGCCACGGCGCCGGCCCCTGATTGGATTTCAGTGAGGATGATTTTCCTTTGTGTCTTTCAATTCAAAATGCATTTGTTTAGGCTCACATTATTCGCTGGGTGGTTTATATCAGCCCTAATCTGACACGTGTCCACTGGCAAAGCACGTGGTGCCCGTGGGCTCCTTCCTGGGCAGCCCGTGCTGGCTAACACTTTCGTGCCGGACGGCCGTCCTGTGGGACAGCCTTGCTCTGGTGTTCATGAGCCCCTGGACCTGAGGGGGCATTTGTAAGGCTTTCAGTCATTGCGTTTCCCGTTGTGAAAACCTGCAGGTGTCCTGTGTGGGGTCTGTCCCGTTCCAGTGTCGCTCAGAATGCAGATTGGACTGCTTCTGGGGCGCAGCCCCTCACCTGTGCCCACCATCCTTATTTATTTATCTGAAAGTCAGAGTTACACAGAGAGAGCAGAGGCAGAGAGAGAGAGAGAGAGAGAGAGAGAGAGGTCTTCCATCCGCTGGTTCACTCCCCAATTGGCCACATCAGCTGGAGCTGCGCCGATCCAAAGCCAGGAGCCAGGAGCTTCTTCTGGATCTCCCACACGGGTGCAGGGGCCCAAGGACTTGACCATCTTCTACTGCTTTCCCAGGCCACAGCAGAGAGCTGGATTGGAAGTGGAGCAGCTGGGACACAAACTGGCGCCCATATGGGATGCTGGCACTGCAGGCGGCGGCTTTACCCACTACACCACAGCAACGGGCCCCCTGTGCAGGCTGTTTTTAAATGTCTGGAGTTGGAGTGCAGGCTGCTTGGAGAGGCTGCTACATTCAGAACAGTGCAGCGGCAGCACGGGTGGTGTCGGCACACGTGGCTGAGCTCAGTGTCCGGCTGCGCTTTCCGGGCAGCGACCTTTGCAGCCGTCTTCATTTATTTATGTATTTACTTTAATTCAGAAGCTTCGAGTCGCTGCCTTCTGAGGCCACATTGTTTATCTACCCTGCCTTGGCACTTGGCAAAGAAAAGTCACTTTTTAAAAGAATATTTATGTACGCTAAAGGGAAACAGAGGGAGAGGGTAGGAGAGAGAGGTGTATTCCGTCCGCTGGTTCACTCTCCACGTGGCTGCAGCAGCCACGTCTGGGCCAGGCCACAGTCAGGAGCCAGGATCTCCCATGTGGGTAGCAGGGACCCAAGTGATGGCCCATCACGGGCTGCCTTCCTGGGTACATGAACAGGAACCTGATTCGGAAGTGGAGCAACCGGGGCTCCCAACGGCACTGACGTGGGATGCCAGCATCACGGGTGGAGGCCAACCCCCTGCACCACGGCCCCCGATAACACCCTTGAGCTGGGTCTGCTGTCAGGCGCCGTGTGAGTGTACCGTTGCTTTCGGTTCGTGCACCTGCTCACTAAGGTTCTTTTGCACATTAAACTACAGGGAGTGAGACAGACCTCCTAGGCTGTCCTGGGCACAGTGTTCCTAGGTGAGCCGCCAGTGTTGGCCTGATCCGAACGAGCTCCCGGCTAACTCCTGAGCACGTGGTGAGCGCGTCGCCTTTGAGCTGCTCACCGCTCCCTCTAACTGCAGGGTCCCAGCTTCGTGTCTGTCTTTGCAAATCGCCGAGGCGGCAGCCAGAGCCAGCACCGGTTACGGCTGCCCCCACCGCGGGGCGAGTGTGACGTCCTCGCCGTGTCGCCATCATCTCTGGGGTCCCTGGTGCACGTGATGGGACCTCCCTGCCTCTCTCCTGCTCCGTGAGTCGCCGCAGCAGAGGGAGGGGCCACACGCGTGTCCTTGCTGGTGCCCAGGGTCCTGGGTGGTTCCTCTTCCCGCGCTCCTGCCTGCTCCACGTTGGGACTGATGGGACAAAGACCCAGGGTGCTGTCTCCCCTGTTCACCTCCCTGTGCGTGTCATCTCTCGTTCCTATGCCTTGGTCTGGTTCAGTCACAGGAGGCAGTGGGAGGCGTGTTACACCCAACACAGATTTCCTCCTTTCTTTGCCTGACGTCAGATTTCTAAGGGAAAAGCGTGGAGGGAACAGAAGTGCTGTCAGCTGCTCAACTTCTACAAGCATTGCGGCACAGATGCATCTTGGGAACTTTATATTGTGGGTTGTGAGTTCTTTTAAGCAATTAGTAATTTTAAATAGATTTATTTGTTTGAAAGAGAGAGAGAGGGAGAGGGAAAGAGAGGAGGGAGAGAGGGAGAGAGAGAGAGAATCTTCCATCTGCTGGTTCACTTCTCAGACGCCTGCAACAGTCGAGCCTGGACCAGGCTGAAGCCAGGAGCCAGGAAGTCCACCTGAGTCTCCCATAGGACAGCGGGGGCCCACGTCCTTGGGCTGTTGTTGGCTGCTTCCCAGGCTCATGAGCAGGGGGCTGGATCCACAGCAGAGTAGCCAGGACTGGAACGGCTGGAGCTGTCACTCTGAGAAGGGATACAGGCTCCCCGAGTGGAGGCTTAACAGGTGCACCACAGCACCCACTCGCAGGTTGTAATTATGTTAAGAGAACTTTTGACGAAGCCACATCAGAATTTGCATTATAATTTCAAAGTAAAAATTGCTACGTGTTTGCCACCCATAGAGCATCGAATTGTGCGCATCTTTTGAAAATAACATTTACTGTGGTTTCCGTTTGTAGAAAGTTGCTTTTGGGAGGTTGGCCCTTGTGTTATGTTAGCCAAAGGACAGGGAGACGTTTTGTTCTGCACGCTAAGAAGGTATCAGCTGTCGCCCGCATCTGTTACAAATCGCACCTGCTTATCGGTGTCTATGCAAGATGGCATGGCCGGGTGCATCTCCTGCTCCCGTATGTTGGCTGTGCCTTGTGGGGGCTGAACATGTAAGCCATGGTTTCTCATAGACCTTACAGGTGGGACCCTTCCCCGTGCACTGCATAACATGCACCCCGTCTTCTGTGATGCGTGTCCACCAGCTCGTCCATCAAGGACGTTGACTCAGTGTTATTTCAGGCAAATGAAGCAACAATAAATACTGAGCAAAGAAAGCTAATTTGGGTTTGTAACATTTTAATACAGAAAATGCTTTTCAAAATCGATATAAGCCACTTGGCTTTTGCCAGATTTCCTTCGGTACAATGATTAAACTCCATCCAGATTTCTTTCTTTCTTTCTTTTTTTTTTTTTTTTTGACAGGCAGAGTGGACAGTGAGAGAGAGAGACAGAGAGAAAGGTCTTCCTTTGCCATTGGTTCACCCTCCAATGGCCGCCACGGCTGGCGTGCTGCGGCCGGCGCATCGCGTTGATCCGAAGGCAGGAGCCAGGTGCTTCTCCTGGTCTCCCATGGGGTGCAGGGCCCAAGCACTTGGGCCATCCTCCACTGCACTCCCGGGCCACAGCAGAGAGCTGGCCTGGAAGAGGGGCAACTGGGACAGAATCCGGCGCCCCGACTGGGACTAGAACCCGGTGTGCCGGCGCCGCAAGGCAGAGGATTAGCCTAGTGAGCCGTGGCGCCGGCCAAGATTTCTTTTACACTATAATTCTGTTTGCTGCTTGCTTGGATTAGCTTGCAAAATACCATGTACGCTGCGTCTCACAAGTCTCCCCAGGACCCGCTGCTCCTGTTTCAAGTTCCCAACAGACTCTAGAGACTTGATGCACAAAGATGTGCAAGCAGCCACCCTAAGAAGTCACAGGCGGTCAGCCCTCTGCCGCCCGAGTGAAGGCCTCCGTCCCTTCTGTTGATGGAGCAAGGACTTGAAAGGCGTTTTGAGTTCGGGAGTTGCTAATTGCAAAGCACATTTCTAAGGGAAATGGTGGCGAGGGCCTGGAGTCTGTGCCGCCGCCCCGTGGTGGAGACGGCTGGCCCGGACGGTGTTGGAGCCATCACCGTGGCATCTCGCGTGGGCTTTCGACGCCTGTGGTCTTTGTAATGTCTTCCTTCGGGCTTTTGTGTGCTCAGCCGGCCTGGCAGCTGTGGGGCTGGCAAAGGGACAGGCGCCACGTGCCTGAGCACCAGGATTTTCTCAGCTTCCCTGTGGAACGTACGGTTGAACAAAAGGAAACTTCCAAGCCCTGCACTTCAGCTTCTGACCTCAAACGCTCACCGGTCGCCACTTGTTCGGTGTAAGTTTGCATCGTCGTCAGCCGGCAGCACAGAGAGTTTGGAAGCCGGTGAGGGAGGCTCGCTAGTGCCAGGCTTGGAGGCTGAGGTCCCACTGGTTAAACATACAATGTGGCGCCCAGGGAAGACAGAGTCTGGCACAGGGCCACCTCCGCCCACCCAGCCGGCGAGGGGCTGTGTCTCCCGTGGACCGTCTGCCTCCTGGCAAAGCTGCTTCATCCGCGGCGGCGGGCTTCTCAACCTGTGAAACTGACAGGAGGACCGGGGCCACCGTGCAGCAGCGTGCCCCACACAGGGTCCCGGCCATGTGGCCCTGAGGGCCCCGCCATGCCCGGCTGTGCGGGTTTGCGTGCAGGACAGAGCGTTCCCGTGGCCTCTGAGTAGCTCTCCATCCCACTGATTTCAGGCACTGCCCTGGGCCCTGTGGGTCCGTGACGCACGGGGCTCGCTCACAACTGTGGGTGCTGCCGTGAAAGCCGTCGGCCTCGCCCCGCGGCCACTTCACCGTGGAGCGCTCCCTCCGCCCCCTCTGCCCCCTCTCCCCCCTCTCCCCCGCCTCTGTCTGGGCTGCCTCTCATAGACCTTTCTGCCGCGGTTCCGAGGTGGCTCCCATTGCTCTCCAGCAAAGCCCCACGGGGACAGCAGGTGTGCGTGTGGGTGCAGACGGCCAGCGCCGCCGGCCCTTCCCAGCCCTGGTCATGGGTGCACGGTGTGCCCTTGGCAGTCTGCCCGAGCCTCCTTCTGGTTTCCCGATGTAGTGGGTCCTCTCCTCCTCCTCCTCCTCCGGCCCCCTCCCCACCACTGCAGGGTGTGTGTGCACTGAGCACACTTCTGGAAGTGTCCCCTCCCATCTGGGGACAAGCGACACATGGGATGGCTGTGCCCCTCGTCTGTTGGCTGCGAGCACCAGTAACTTCTCTGCTGATGTCCTGGGCGCACAGTTGGGCGGCTGCCCTCATACCGCGTTCTGCTACGTGCTTCTTGCTAGAGCCACACATGCCCACAGAGCAGGGAGCCTGTTAGCAGCTGTGTGTGTGTCTGGGGGGGGCATTTAGAGCCACGCATGTGTGTGTGTGTGTGTGTGTGTGTGTAGAGTGTCTAGAACCACACGTGCCCACAGAGCAGTGAGCCTGTTAGCAGCGGTGTGTGTGGGGGTTAGGGGGGTGTCTAGAGCCACGTGTGTGTGTGTGTGTATGTGTGTGTGTAGGGTGTCTAGAACCACACGTGCCCACAGAGCAGCCAGCCTGTTAGCAGCGGTGTGTGGGGGGTGGGCTGGGGGTGTCTAGAGCCGTGTGTGTGTGTGTGTGAGTGTCTAGAGCCACGTGTGTGTGTGTGTGTGTGTGTGTGTAGGGTGTCTAGAACCACGCGTGCCCACAGAGCAGCCAGCCTGTTAGCAGCAGTGTGGGGGGGGGCTGGGGGGTGTCTAGAGCCGCTCTCTAAGAGGGTTTAACGGCCTCCACTTCATTTCTAAAAAGCCATCAGAATGGACCATGGCTCTGACTGTGTGTTCTTTTTTTCTCCTTTCTCCTTTCCTTTCAAAAGCCGCACGCAAAGGGTAAGATCTACGTCCAGAGTCAAGGTACGAACTCTAAAACGACGTGTGCAGGCAATTAAAGGATGCGTCTTTCCCTGGAGAGTCCGAGCCAAGGGACGAGGTGATACGGTTTCTGAGTTTAGGGAGCAATACTTAGCGAAACGGACGTTGCTTTCCTGGCTGTCTAGCGGAATAAGAGATGGGTAGGAGACGCCGTAACGTGCAGACCGCCGTGCTGCGCGCTCCCCACCGGCAGGGGCGTGGTGAGCTCGTCAGTGGAGGGTTCCACAGAGCAACACCCAAGGCCCGGCGAGTCCAAGCTGAGTTGACCCGGGACCTGGGGAGGCTGCCCCGCTGCCCTCCGGCTCCACCCTCCCTGCTCCAGTGCTGGCACCTGGCTCCCTCGCCAGAGTCCTGAGAGCTACACACACCTGTAAGCCACCGTCTACACAGCAGGGATACAGGGCACAGAAGGCCCAGTGTCTACACAGCAGAGATACAGGGCACAGAAGACCCAGTGTCTACACAGCAGGGATACAGGGGACAGAAGACCCAGTGTCTACACAGCAGGGATACAGGGCACAGAAGGCCCAGTGTCTACACAGCAGGGATACAGGGCACAGAAGACCCAGTGTCTACACGGCAGAGATACAGGGCACAGAAGGCCCAGTGTCTACACAGCAGGGATACAGGGGACAGAAGGCCCAGTGTCTACACAGCAGGGATACAGGGGACTGAAGACCCACCTGTCTACACAGCAGGGATACAGGGCACAGAAGACCCAGTGTCTACACAGCAGGGATACAGGGCACAGAAGACCCAGTGTCTACACAGCAGGGATACAGGGGACTGAAGACCCAGTGTCTACACAGTAGGGATACAGGGGACAGAAGACCCAGTGTCTACACAGCAGGGATACAGGGGACAGAAGACCCACCTGTCTACACAGCAGGGATACAGGGCACAGAAGACCCAGTGTCTACACAGCAGGGATACAGGGGACAGAAGACCCAGTGTCTACACAGCAGGGATACAGGGGACTGAAGACCCACCTGTCTACACAGCAGGGATACAGGGGACTGAAGACCCAGTGTCTACACAGCAGGGATACAGGGCACAGAAGACCCAGTGTCTACACAGCAGGGATACAGGGGACAGAAGACCCAGTGTCTACACAGCAGGGATACAGGGCACAGAAGACCCACCTGTCTACACAGCAGGGATACAGGGGACAGAAGACCCAGTGTCTACACAGCAGGGATACAGGGGACAGAAGACCCACCTGTCTACACAGCAGGGATACAGGGCACAGAAGACCCACCTGTCTACACAGCAGGGATACAGGGGACAGAAGACCACCTGTCTACACAGCAGGGATACAGGGGACTGAAGACCCAGTGTCTACACAGTAGGGATACAGGGGACTGAAGACCCAGTGTCTACACAGTAGGGATACAGGGGACAGAAGACCCACCTGTCTACACAGCAGGGATACAGGGCACAGAAGACCCAGTGTCTACACAGCAGGGATACAGGGCACAGAAGACCCAGTGTCTACACAGCAGGGATACAGGGGACAGAAGACCCAGTGTCTACACAGCAGGGATACAGGGGACTGAAGACCCAGTGTCTACACAGTAGGGATACAGGGGACAGAAGGCCCAGTGTCTACACAGCAGGGATACAGGGGACAGAAGACCCACCTGTCTACACAGCAGGGATACAGGGCACAGAAGACCACCTGTCTACACAGCAGGGATACAGGGGACAGAAGACCACCTGTCTACACAACAGGGATACAGGGGACAGAAGTGTGAGCACGTGGCCCACTGAGGCCCCTGTGGCCGGGCGGCGTGGTGCTTCCCTGGGACTTAGCATGTGGCCCACTGAGGCCCCCGTGGCCAGGTGGCATGGTGCTTTCCCGGGATTGAGCACGTGGCTCACTGAGGCCCCCATGGCCGGGCGGTGTGGTGCTTTCCTGGGACTTAGCATGTGGCTCACTGAGGCCCCCGTGGCCGGGTAGCGTGTTGTCGTGGTAGATGTGTAGTGGCCGCAGTGATCTCTCAGAACAGAACCATCTTTCAAAGCCCCCGTTGTCAGAAGGTGTGTGCCGACCCGGGTGGTGTCAGGGCAGGGCCTGGAGCGCCTGGCCGCAGGCTGCTCTACACAGCAGGTGGGCGTGGACGCAGCCGGGTTGCCTGCACACTGTGCCCTGTGGCACACCCATTCAGCTCGTGGCGCCTGGGCTTCCAGGAACCCAGCAGGTCTTGAAGGGTCCTGGGAGTGTGGGGGAGGCACCTGCGCGCAGCCAGAGCCCGGGCAGGCACACGCGAGCAGCTGCTGCGCGGGGAGCCCAGAGGCAGGTTTCGGGTTCCGTTCTGTAAGCTTTCAAACTTTTCCTCTCACCACGAATTTCCGAGTCTTCGGCCTCTCGTGCTGCTCCCCCTTGTCAGGAAGGTTTAAAGGCAGCGAGCTGTGTAGGGAAGGATCGCAGACGGAGGGAGGCCGCGCCTGGCCTGGGAGGGCTGGCGTGTTGAGCGAAGATCTAGTTTTCACGGGGCTGCCAGAGCAGGTGGGGCCGTGTCAGGGTCCTGGGGCCCACGTGCACTTCTCAGGGTCTCACAGTCTGCGGGACCCAGAGGCTCGATCCAGTAGTGGACCGAGGGGCGGGTGGATCCGTCTCCTGTCTCATCAGGAACTGAAGGGCTCCCAGGAAAGCCCTGGGTGGGGCGGGGGCGGGGAAGGCAGTGCCTGGGCCTTCAGGAAGGCCCTGAGGGCTCTGGGTGGTGCCCCGGCGGGCGCAGGAGGGCACTGGTGTTTCTCAGTCTCAGCCGAGTGAGCTTCTCCTGTCTTTCCTCCGGCCCAGGCATCACCACAACACCCAACGCTGCCTTTAACTGGAGCACCTTCCTTCAGCGCGCAGGTGAGCTCTGAGCGCTGGCACTCACCTGGAGCCATGTGGCGCCGAGGGAGGGGCTGGCGGGGCAGAACAAGGGAGGGAGTAGCGGGACCTGGGGCGCTGCCCGGCCAGGTGGGGAGACCAAGCCTCCTCTCCGGCCTGTGGCCTCCTTGGGGTCTTCAGACGGCGGGCAGAGGGGCAGCTGGCCCTGTCTGAGGTGCTCACACATCCTGGTGCAGTGTTAGTGTCGCTCCATGTGTCGTCTTTTCTTTCCGCTTTGCTTTCACTGGGGCAGTGAGACAGAGAAGTGGACTGGGAGGGATCCCATCTGCTGATTCACTCTGCGAACGCTGGCGATGTTTAGCTGGGCCAGGCTGAGTCCAGGAGCTGGGAACTCAATCGGGAGCTCCCACGTGGGTGGCAGTGACCCAACCACAGCCATCGTTGCTGCCTCCTGGGCTGGGGGGTGGGGGGGCACTAGCAGGAAGCCAGAGTCAGGAGCTGCAGCCAGGCGCTCGGACGTGGGGTGGAGGCGCCCAAGCCAGCAGATGAACAGGTGGGCCAGGCGCCCACTCTAGACATTTGTCTTTTTTTTTTTTTTTTTTTTACAGGCAGAGTTAGACAGTGAGAGAGAGACAGAGAGAAAGGTATTCCTTCTGTGGGTTCACCCCCCAAATGGCCACTGCAGCCAGCGAACTGTGCTGATCTGAAGCCAGGAGCCAGGTGCTTCTCCTGGTCTCCCATGCGGGTGCAGGGCCCAAGCACCTGGGCCATCCTCCACTGCACTCCCGGGCCACAGCAGAGAGCTGGCCTGGAAGAGGGGCAACCGGGACAGAATCCGGCGCTCCAACCGGAACTAGAACCCGGGGTGCTGGCGCTGCAGGCAGAGGATTAGCCTAGTGAGCTGTGGCGCCAGCCGACATTTGTCTTTTAAGAATAACAAACTCATGGGTTCACTTTATTTTATGTTACGAATTACTTAATACACAGCCACTATAGAAAAATGAGAAAATATAGATCAGAAAAATTAAAAAAATGGAAATCCCTTGAAATCTCAGCACTGAATGGAACTGATGTCATCTTTCTCAACAATTACGTACACAAGGGTCTTCCAGGAAGTTCCAGGGAAATGCATAATGTGATAAAACTGCATGGATTTAAATATTTTATATTAAAATAAACTTACAATTCTATTGTCCAGGTGTATCAATGATTTTAAAATACAAAAATCAAACTTTACTACTGTTCTAACCTGATTTATTTATTATATCAGTAAGAACAGGGCTAAGTCATCTCTTCTAATAATCAAAATCTAAACTGAGGGCTGATGGTGTGGCACTTCCGACATCCCACGTGGGTGCTGGTTCCTGTACTGGCTCCTCTGCTTCTGATCCAGCTCCCTGCTGTGGCCTGGGAAAGCAGCGAAGAACGGCCCAAGGGCTTGACCCCTCACCCACTGGAGACCTGGAAGAAGCTCCTGGCTCCTGGCTTCAGGTGGTCCATCTGTAGCTTATATGGCCATTTGGGGAGTGAACCAGCAGGTGGAAGACCTCTCTCTCTCTGTCTCTCTCTGTAACTCTGCCTCTCAAATAAGCACATCTTTAAAAACAAACACTAAAAGTATCTAAACTGAGGTTTACGTGCAGTGAAATGGAAGTCCCAGGTGGTGAGCACGTGGTTCCAGGTGCAGCCACGCGACAGCCACCCTGATCAGGACGGAGACTCCCCGCTGCTCGGAGCACCCTCCTGCCCCTTCTGAGCCTAATTCCTGTCTGTCTCAGAGCGATTCCTCTCTGTTTTCCGTTGTTGTGAGGCGGCTTTCCCTGTTCATGGTCTAGGTGGGCTCACACACCAAGTGCTTGCTGTGGCCAGCTGTCTGTGAGAAGCCCCCTCTGCTGTGTCACCTGTGGCTCTCTCCCGCTGAGCGACGTCTCGCTTTCTGGGTCTCCCACACCATGCTTATCCGTTCTCCAGCCTGTGGACTTCTGGGTTGTCTTCGTGAGAAGCGATCAAAATTCATTCATTTTTCTGTATGAATATCTTGTTTTTCTATCATTTATTGAAAATAAGCAAGCACAAATGGACCTGACCTGTCCCCCTGTCGGCACAGATTCCTGTGCCACGCTGATCCGCGGTGACGCGAGTGCCGGGACCCCAGTGCCGGGAGGGGTCTCGGACACAGCGTTCTGTGTCGGGTTACGCATTTCTGTCACAGCGCTCCTGAACTTGCCAGCCCGGCCCCTGGGAAAGTGGCGTCAGTGCCCATTTCCCCCGGCTGGCCCGGGAGCGCCGTCCTTCCCGCCTGTGCTGGAGGTACGAGGGTCTCGCCAGCATTTTCCTGGTGCGGCGTCACAGAGCGCAGCCATGCAGTTTGGGCAAAATCCGACTGTGCCGCGTCTCTAAATGCAGGAGGTGTGGCAGTGCACAAATCAGGCCACAGACGCGTGCTGGCCGGGGTGACGGCTCCCCGGCGGCTGTCCAGCCCCGCGGTCGTGGGGAAGGTGCCAGAGCAGCTAACCCGGCTGCACGGGTGCAGACTGCGGCTAAGACTGCTCGTGTCGTAGCCTGAGATGCTTCCGGGGACCCGGGAGAAGCTGCCGCTGGCGCTCTTGCCGGAAGCATCCAGGAAGGGGCTAAAAGCAAACTCAACGCCCTTCCCTCGTGCAGGGCGCAGCCCCCCGCCCCCCGCACCGATTTTCCCTCCAGAAACTTGAGACAGAACCTCAGCCACCCACGGATTTGCACTGGGCTCCCGTGGGAAGAAGGATCTCGGTGTGTTTTACGAGAAATCATCTTCTTCTGCGTGTTCATCCATCTTGGCGACAGCGGTGCCGTGGGCTCAGCGTCACGGATGGGCCGGCGCGTCCCAACCCTTCGTCACATCCGGCAGGCGTGTGTTTCTCACCAGCCGGCCCGTTTTCAATCGCCTGCTGTGAGGTTGCTTCATCTCCAGTGTATCACGGATGCAACTGTGGGGCACCTAAGAGTCATCATTCCTGGAGGAGAATGATTTGTCGTCAACTGCCGGCCTCCCGGGCGTTGACTGCCGGTCCTGCTCGCGGGAGGTTAACAGAACGACCGCGGGACCTCACACACTCCTTAGACAGCGACTCCCCTGCGCGCCCCTCAGCTGGGGTCGAATCCGCACGTGTGCAATGAGGAGCTGCAGATGTGGGGCGCCGGGGGGCGTGGGCACCGGGGGGGGGCACGGGGGGCGTGGGCACCGGGGGTGGGACGCCGGGGGCGTGGGCACCGGGGGTGGGGCGCCGGGGGTGGGGCGCCGGGGGCGTGGGCACCGGGGGTGGGTGCTGGCTGCTGATGGGCCGGATCCCAGCTCACGCGCAGCTGGAGGGTTGATCTGCGTCTCTTCTGCTTTGTGCCGCTCTCATCTCGGGCAGACTTCAGGCCCTGGGGATGGCCTGCCCGCATCATGCCCACTCTGTCTCACCGAGGCCTTGGAGCACCGGGAGCCCGTGACTCATCGGCCACTTCGCTGCGGCCCCAGCAGTGAGAGCGGGAGACCCAGGGCCTTGCCGCGTCCCGCGGGTGACCGCTGCATTCTAAAGTCTTACGAACGCTCACCCGGAAATGAGGGGGGTGGGCGAGAGGGGGGCTCACCCGGCGGCACCATGAACAGCCGGGTAGTAGATCATCAGCAGGTTCCCAGGACGCTTCCCAAAGGTCAGAGGTCAAGTTCACGCTGCACTCTCCTCTTGCATAGGTCACAGGTTTCTGGATGCCGTACAGTCATAGCTGGACAACCTGCTGAGTTCCCTACTTTAAAACACGCAGTCAGTTTCATGCCAGGCCGATTCCCCGTTCGAACAGGTCGATGGCAAGGAACAACGCCGGAAGTGGGTGAAGGGCGGAGAGTGGCGGCGCTGTCATTTGCCGGGCGACGCGGCTGATGCCACCTGGAAGGGGTGGAAGGCAGAAGGTGTGGGTGCAGGCTCCGAGCAGGCGGCCGGCCTGAGGCTGGCGCTGCACTGCCGGGTGCTTTTCCAAGGTCACTGCCACTCAGTGTTGCACGGTTTTTGCTTTGAGATGCCAGCGACCAAACCCGCCTCACACGCTCTCAAACCCCAGACTGCGGAAGCGCACGCGGCCTCTGCCGCCTGTTTACCTTTCTCCATTCCATCTCAATGGCCCACTTGTTTAACCTTCTCGGAAAACCCTACCTGTGCATCCACATGGACACTCTCCTAGGCCTGACCGGCTACGCCTGAGCAAACTCACCGACTGTTCTAGGGAAAACGTGTGTTGCAGGCTGCTTTCCTCTGCACAACCGCAAAAGCAGGTTTGTTTTTAGCTAAAACAGTGAGTCTCGCTTGCTCTGCTGACACCCTGAAATTCTCTCCTCGTGACGTGACGTGACCAACACGACAGGAGCTGCTGGGGTAGAAGTGGGCGGGCAGGGGTGCCTGGGGGTGGGTGGGGCTTCGAGGAGCCTGCCTGGGGAGCAGCCCCGGGTGCTGCACGGTGACACCGGCACACGCTGCCTTGGCGGTAAAGGTGCCCCTCTCCTGGAAGCAGTAACCGGGGGCATGGAGGGCGTGCGTTTGAATGATGAGTCCGACAGACTCGTGTGTGACCCGCGTACTGGGGGATTGGCAACGTGAATACGTGTTGAGTTAAAGCCAGGACACAAAACTCGTTTAAAATTAGGCAGGTGCCTGCCTCGCCGCCAGGCCTCAGCAGGCCAGTCTGTGCTGGCTCCTCTTTAAAACCAGAGCCTGGTGGACACAATGCATTTCCTCGGGGCTGTCGGGAGCAACCGGGAGCCCCAAATCGCATTGCCCAGTTGGCGCTTCAGGGTGACGGGCTTGAGCCCTGGCTGGTGCGATCCGGGTGTTCCCACCGGTGTCTGTATTTCCTTGAACACGGTGCTTCCGGTGTGGCAAGTGCACGTCCACCGCTGTGTCCAGGTGCTGCCTCTGCAGGTTATGAAAACCACCCAGGACCCAGGCGGCGTTCAGCCCTCCACCCACCCCCCTCGGCCAGCGTCCTAAGTCAGCCCTCCACCCCACCCCCCTCGGCCAGCGTCCTAAGTCAGCCCTCCACCCCACCCCCCTCGGTCTGCGTCCTAAGTCAGCCCTCCACCCCCTCTCGGTCAGCGTCCTAAGTCAGCCCTCCACCCCTTCTCGGCCAGCGTCCTAAGTCAGCCCTCCACCCCACCCCTCTCGGTCAGCGTCCTAAGTCAGCCCTCCACCCCACCCCCTCTCAGTCAGCGTCCTAAGTCAGCCCTCCACCCCCTCTCGGCCAGCGTCCTAAGTCAGCCTCCACCCCACCCCCCTCGGTCAGCGTCCTAAGTCAGCCCTCCACCCCTTCTCGGCCAGCGTCCTAAGTCAGCCCTCCACCCCTTCTCGGTCAGCGTCCTAAGTCAGCCCTCCACCCCACCCCCTCTCAGTCAGCGTCCTAAGTCAGCCTCCACCCCACCCCCCTCGGTCAGCGTCCTAAGTCAGCCTCCACCCCACCCCCCTCGGCCAGCGTCCTAAGTCAGCCCTCCACCCCACCCCCCTCGGCCAGCGTCCTAAGTCAGCCCTCCACCCCCTCTCGGCCAGCGTCCTAAGTCAGCCTCCCACGTCCTGTCATCGGCAGCCGACCCCGGAAGATGAGAGACACAGGGCACAGAGTCCAGGGCCACCCTGGCTCCCGCTGGGGTCTTCTAGGTCAGGATTCTCACGCGCAACTGAGCGTGTTGGTGCTGAGCACTTTAGACACGGAGGGGCCAGTGTTTGGCACAGTGGCTAGGCCTGCACGGACACCCACACCTTGCATCAGAGGGCCTGGGTTCGAGTCCCAGCTCTGCCTCTATTCCAGCTTCCTGCGGTGCACACCCTGGAAGGCAGCAGGTTCCTGGGTGAAGCCCCTGGCTCCTGACTTCAGCCTGGCCCAGGCACGGTTGCCGCGGGCATTTGGCGAGTGGACCAGCGGATGGGAGCCCCTGGCTCCTGACTTCAGCCTGGCCCAGGCACGGTTGCCGCGGGCATTTGGCGAGTGGACCAGCGGATGGGAGCCCCTGGCTCCTGACTTCAGCCTGGCCCAGGCACGGTTGCCGCGGGCATTTGGCGAGTGGACCAGCGGATGGGAGCCCCTGGCTCCTGACTTCAGCCTGGCCCAGGCACGGTTGCCGCGGGCATTTGGCGAGTGGACCAGCGGATGGGAGCCCCTGGCTCCTGACTTCAGCCTGGCCCAGGCACGGTTGCCGCGGGCATTTGGCGAGTGGACCAGCAGATGGGAGCCCTGTCAGATTCTCTCTCTCTCTCTCTCTCTCTCTCTCTCTCTCTCATAACGACCCCAAGGATATTTTCCCTAGCTGGGGCGCCATGTTCTCTCGGCCCTCTGGCTCCTATTTTGTCGGACCCAGGCATCCTCCGCTCACGGCAGCAGAGGCAGATGCCGGCCGGCAGAGCGCAGGTCCATGCCCAGGACGGGGGTGGCTTCAGAGCGAGGACACCAGGTGCAGTGGGCGAGGGGCCCCTGCTGGGCCGCCGGCCGGGGTCTGAGCCCTCCCCGACGCCCAGGCCGCCTGTGTTGCAGACATAAACCGGAGTGCTGACGACCTGCACGTGTTCCTGCTCATCTGCGGGCTTCGGCGAGTCAAGGACCCCCTGTACTTGGTGGACGCCTTCTCAGGTACGTCCTCCGTTCACGGGGCTCCCCACGGGCGCTCGGGCATGTCGCAGTGCCGAGAGAATTCTGGGGCGAAAGCGTTTCTATGAAGACTGTCACACGGGCCCCTTTGCTTGATGCGTCTGCGCCATTGCTTGAGGCAGCCCATGCTCTGCGGAATATTCTAGAAAGTGTCCTGAGTTACGGTTGTGGAACAGTCGAGAAGTGCAGGTGATGCAGCGCCCTCACACACAAGCGTGCAATGTGCGGGTTCCTGACGAGTGCGGGTTAAGTTGGCGGGGACCGAGTCGTTCATGCGGGGTTTGGATGCGTTGCAGCTGTGACCTGAAGCCTCGCGTTCTGGTTCCTCCCCCAGAGTGGCACCGGGAGGACCCGAGCGTTTTCTTCCTCATCGTGGGCCCTGAGGTGAGTCTGGCGAGCCCGCGCCCGCGTCCTGTCCGCGCCCTCAGCCGCCTGCGAGGCCATGACGTCGCTTCGCCCGTCATGACGTCACGACCAGGTCCCGGGTCCTTCCGACCGCTCGCTCGGCGCCTCAGAGGAGGGCGGCCACTAGGACATGAGATACTTGGCAGCGGTGGGCGGTGCGGCCACGCAGGCTTGGAAACGCCCTTGGCCATCCTCCGGGCGGCGGGGCTAGGGGACCGTGCGGCCGGGCTAGGGGACCGTGCGGCCAGCCACGTGATGGCCGCTCCCACCTCAAGGACCAAACCCGCCCTGTGGCCACACTCAGGCCTGCGTCTCACGGGAGGGAATGTGCCGGAGACGCTGCGCAGTCACGTGGTCTGCGGTGCTGCACAGGGGCCCCGCCCAGCAGGAGCGCCGCCCACGGCCCAAGGAGCGGAGCAGTCACGTGGTCTTCGGATAGACTGCGCAGTCAGTGGTCTAGGAGCGCCCCCTAGCACTCTTTGCTTGTCTTGCCTGCTTCCCCGTGTGCTGGTCTTGGGTTCTGGTCCAGGAGGACAGCGAATCGCCCCTCAGACCTCGCGACACCGCACACCGTGTACGGGCACTGACACACGCACAGTGTATGTGCAGTCACGTGCAGTGCTTGCTCAGACACGTGTGCACATGCAGCCACACACATGCACTCACATGCACAGCCCACACGTGTACACACGCACACATCCGTGTCCATGCACTCGCACGTGCACACAAAAGTACATGCACACAGCTTCACTCATACAAACGTGTAGGTGCTGGCATGCCCACACACTCATGAACACACACTTCTGCATGCACACACGCTGTTACATGAACGGAGGCACCCGCACATGTGTGCACACATACCTTCACACATACAACACATGCTCACATGTGTGCATGCGTTGCCCACGTGGGCACACACACCTACACACACTCACAGCCAATACACCTTCTTGTGCAGTGGGCTGCACTAGTGCCAGTCTCTTGAAGATAAACACACAATCCTTGATGTACTAATTACCGTTAGGGTCCGTAGTGGCAAAACCGCTATTAGTAGATGTTTGAATTCTCTTTCTGTTTAAGTGACACGGTTGTTTGAGAAACCAGGGGCTGGCGGCAGCGCTACCCAGGAGTCTGAAGATCTGGTTCTCTCTCGCCGGCGTTATTTTTATGGTTGTGTTCTGTCCGAGGCGTGTGATCCTGCCTTTGAAGGGGGACTGACTTCACAGAGGCGCCGGGGGGCCGCTGTGCACAGAGCACAAGCCGTGACAGCTTCCGCACGAGCAGCTGGGGTTTGCGAGTTCACAAAGCGTGCGTATGCACGGCAGACGGAGGGCCACGGGAGCACCTTTCAGAGAAGAACACGAACGCCAGGCTGAGCTCGGCCTGCTTTGTGAGATTTTCTCTGTTGTGAGCTCTTCAGGGACCCGCAGGCTGCTGGCAGCCGTGGAGACACAGACAGCCTGGAGCCGGGCCGATCCGGAGCCAGGAGACACAGAGAGCCTGGAGCCGGGCCAATCCGGAGCCAGGAGACACACAGACAGCCTGGAGCTGGGCGGATCCTGAGCCAGGAGACACAGACGGCCTGGAGCCATGCCGATCCGGAGCCAGGAGACACAGACAGCCTGGAGCTGGGCCAATCCTGAGCCAGGAAACACAGACAGCCTGGAGCCGGGCTGATCCGGAGCCAGGAGGCACACAGACAGCCTGGACTGTGCCGATCTTGAGCCAGGAGATACAGACAGCCTGGAGCCGGGCTGATCCAGAGCCAGGAGCTTCTTCCAGGTCTCCCACACAGGTGCAGGGGCCCGAGGACTTGGGCCATCTTCCACTGCTTTCCCAGGCCACAGCAGAGAGCTGGGTCAGAAGAGGAGCAGCCGGGACTCCAACCTGTGCCCATATGGGATGCCGGCACTGCAGGCAGCGGCTTTACCCCTGTGCCACAGCGCCGGCCCCCATCTCTTTAAATTCTTGAAGGACAGACTTCCTAAGTGGTTCTGCCCCAGCGCTGCTGTGACCAGGCTCCGGCACTCCAGGAGCAGGGAGCAGGGTGGCTGGGAGTGGCACGAGGCCCAGCAGCTCATGGTGAGCACGGGCGGCCTGCCCTGGAGAGTGTCATGGCCTCTACTGTCCCCAGGGGGCCCTGTCCTGCCCATTTGTAAGCTGGACCAATACACCTGCTGTGTGCCCAGCGACAGATACTGGCTAGGCACACACAGGACCCCCTCCCCCGGGCAGACAGCTTCCCTGGGAGCCCACGGGCCAGCTCAGAGCTGCAGAGGCAGGTCTTCCGCAGAGCAGGGGCCGCCGCACAGGGTGAGCACCGGGGGGTCCCGGCACTTGTCAGGACCTTTAGGGTGCGCTGATGCTTGGCCGAGGTCGGGGCAAGCTTGGGTTTCCTTATTACTTCCTGGATCTCTGTCTCCATGCTTACCGTGTCTCGGATCACGAGTGTATCCTGGTAGATGGACATTTGCGACTCTCCCGTACCTCGATCTTCCTTCTTGGATCGAGCCACATTGTCTACCTGTGTCTCCTCCTTATTCGTTCCTCCCAGAAGTATTTGGGTGCCACTGTGTTTTAGGCACGTGGATGTGTCCCTGTGCGTAGGATGGACGTGGTCCTGCCTTCGTGGGGCCTGTCCTGGGGCGGGGCCTGGGGTGCGGCCACACAGACCTTGGCTGCACTGTGGCCTTGGTCCCATCCAGAGGCGGTTCCCACGGGCGCCGGGGCCTTCTCTGAAGCTAAGCACCGTGCTCTTTGGTTAGTGTTTGTTCCGCCGGTCACTCCCCAAGCAGTGGGGCGGTGTCCTTGCGCCGCCTGAGTGACGGTGTCGTGTTTGGGCTCTGAGATGACATCCGTGTGCTTGTTTCTGTGGCCATCTGTAGCAAGACGTTTGAAAGACGCAAGGTCCTGGCCCCACACGGAGTTGGCGCCGTGATTCAGAGTGACTGCACACCTGCCGGCAGCCACATGCGTGGCGTGGACCACGGAGTGGCCTCCTGAACTGCTCTGTGCCTCAGTTTCTCCGTGTGCAGGCTGGCCGGGGCTTGCCGTGGCGGGCAGCAGCATGTGAGCGCCAGGTGACGGCTCCGCTGGCGCCGACGCCCGCCTCCCTCCTGCTTTGACCGCGCGGAGCTGGGCGGCTGCAGGATGCTGGAGCTCGGCTGTGGTTCCTGCGTGTGCCGGCTCGGCTGTCTCCAGGCAGCACGCAGGGGTGCGTCCGTCTCCGGGCAGCACGCAGAGGGTGCGTCCTTCTGGGGTCTTTGTAGGGTCTGCGGTGTGAACACCTGCTTGGAGTGTGACGGCTTCATGACTTCCACGATCACCTCTTACATCAAAGGTGGCTTCCTTCAGCTGGGGAGTTGGAACAATCCAGAAGATAAATAAGCTTGGAAGGAAGCAACGAGAGCTCTCTTGTCTGATAGCAGTGCTCTGGCTTTAACAATTTGATGACATGGGATTCCATTAAATGGAAGTAGCCACCCTCCTTCTTCCTTCCTTCCTTCCTTCCTTCCTTCCTTCCTTCCTTTCTTTTTTTTGTGACAGGCAGAGTGGACAGTGAGAGAGAGAGAGAGATACAGAGAGAAAGGTCTTCCTTTGCTGTTGGTTCACCCTCCAATGGCTGCTGCAGCTGGCGCACCACGTTGATCTGAAGCCAGGAGCCAGGTGCTTCTCCTGGTCTCCCATGCGGGTGCAGGGCCCAAGCACTTGGGCTATCCTCCACTGCCTTCCCAGGCCACAGCAGAGAGCTGGACTGGAAGAGGAGCAGCCGGGACAGAATCCGGCACCCCGACCGGGACTAGAATCCGGTGTGCCGGAGCCGCAGGCGGAGGATTAGCCTAGTGAGCCGCGGCGCCAGCCGAGAGTCACTCTTGTACCGTCAGTCAATTTCAGTGAGGCTGACAGGTGTCCCACAGAAAATCTGATTTTTTTCTTTGACAAATGATCTTTCCCTAAGTAGTTAATTGTGATGAAACGCTTCGGCGGAGACCAGAGGTGGCAGAGCGGGGCTGAAGGGGTCGGGCTGCAGAGTCGGAGCCAGAATATGAGTCCCGGTCCGTAAGGTTCTCTCTGCTTGGTCCTGGTGCAGTTGCACAACTTGAGTGAGTTTCGGGGTCCTCGTGGGAAAGGGGGTGACGGTGACAGGCTTGTCTGGAAAGGACCTGGTGAAGCTTTGGCACAGCAAGTGACTGATACGAGTTTCATCCTTAAAGAACTTCCTAGAAAGAACTTCAGATTTCTTTATGCATCCAAAGTTGATGAGGGCTAGACCAGAGATTCTATAACCTTGACCTTGTCAAGGCCTCGGGCTGAGCCTCAGGCGTTCCGGCAGATGGACACACATGTAGGAGACGTCTCCGTATGAAGACACACACGTATGAAGCCCCCGGAGGGCTGCACGGTGTCAGCATTGCAGGCGCTGGGACGTCCTCATCCTCTTCAAACCAGTTTGGCTTCTCATCCGGCTGCCTGCTGGTAAAGTGTGAATGAGAATAGAAATTGAGCCTGCTTCCCCCCGCCCAGCAGGAGCCACAGGAGAGACTGTGGACGCCGCGGCAGTGAAACGCATCACGCTCTCAGCCGCCAGGCTTTGAAGAAGTCTGGAATTTTATCTTACAGGTGCACAGATTTGATCATTATTTTTCAGTTATTTTAAAATTGTTACCTTCGCTGATGACACCAGTAGGGAGATTTTGAGAGGCGAGTCGTGGTCTGCTTTGTCCAAGCCTGAACCGGGTGTGCACACACACACACACACCTCGGCTGCGTCCGTCGCCGGCTCGGAGAGGGGGACGCAGCAGAGTGGCAGTCCCCGCCGAGTCGCGGTCACCGTGCAGACCTAGTGACGGCGGCGAGGTTTCCAGCGCTCCCATCTGCAGCCGGGCGGTCACTCTCGGGCGCTGGAGCGGCTGCCCCTCACTGTCAATCCTGGACGTCCGAGCGTGGTGGCGCCGCTGGGGTCGCCTGTACCTGAGTCCGGCGGTAGCTGCGTTTGCAGTGGCGGTGCGTCTGCGGCGCTTGTTCTTGGGTTTCGTCTGCTGCTGGTGTTAAGGTGCTGGTCTTCCTCCCCAGCTCCACACCGAGGCCCGCACACAGCTACCGGCTCAGGGGCTCCGAGTGCTGCCCGGGAGTCGACCCTGGAGCCGTCTCCAGGGCGTCCTCCGTCCGTCTCTGCTGCTTCCCGCCCACTTCCACCTCCACGCGCCTCTGCTTAAGGGCACGTGGCTTGTCTTCCAGGAGCAGAAGCTGATGATGGGGCACGCGAGACTCACAGCACTGCTGCTGATCTTTGCATTAATTCAACAATGTGCACCTGTCTCCAGGGAGGCACTGCGACCAAAGCCAGGCCCCGCCCCCAGCACAGATCCCCTCCAGAGGTGAGGGAGGAGTGGAATCGGATTTGGAGACGGCTGACAGTGACCCAAGGTCGCACGTGGCTTTTAAGAAAGTCGAGGCAGAATTCGAATGCTGGGCGCTTCCCCGTCTAATGTAGTCCCAAGGCGCGCAGCCCTCATCTCTGTCCACTTCCAGGAAGTGTCCTGGGCCCCGAGGGGCTGCTGGGTCCTGAGGCAGCCACTGCCCGTCCCCCCTTCCAGGAGACCCCAGTAGCTCCCTGGACCACGCGTCTACCTCTGCTCTCCATGGGTTTGCCTCTCCCTTCTCTTTCTTGTTCTCCACTCCCCTCCTCTCCTCCCCTCCCCTGCTCTCCTCTCCCCTCCCCTCCCCTCCCCTCCCCTCCCCTCCCCTCTCCGCTCCTCTCCTCCCTTCCCCTCCCTTCCCCTCCCCTCCCCTCCCCTCCCCTCTCCTCCTCTCAGGGATTGCCTGATTTGGGCACACGGCCGCACACGTTCCCCTGTGCGGGACAACGCTCCAGGTTTGCTCCCTCATTGGCTGTGGGGTTGGGGACAGCTCCCTGCTGTAACTGCATCCAGCCCCTTGTCTGGGGTCTGCACTGGCCCCCACAGCACTGGAGGCTTTTGTGGCCAAATCTGCCCACAGCGTGGACGAAGGCATGCTGGCCGCCAGTCCCGCCCACTGTCAGTGCCCCGTGGGTCAAGACCAGGGTTGCTGACGGGCCCTCAGCCCTGCAGCGGGGCCCCGGCAGGTGTGCCCCTGTGGAAGTGACAGGTGGCTGCCACTCGGTTCCTGCTCTTTCTGGCGGTCACCGTCTGGGCTGGCTGCGGGGCCTCGTGCGCCCCGGAGCCGGCTCTGTGGCCCGTGCCTGCCGTGCGCTCGGACTGAGACTCATCCCACGCCTTTGCTCAGGTTCGTCTTCATCTCTTCCCAGGTTGACCCCGTGTTCACCCAGGAAGTGAAGGCCGCCGTGCAGAGGTAAGGGCGGGAAGCCCACCGGGGTTACGCAGAAGAGGGCACTGGGCACCTGGTAGGCAATGCCCGTCCCTGCCTGTGCAGTCCCCGGTGCCGCTCCGGCTCCGACTCCCGTCCCCCAGGCCCCACGCCAGCTGGGCTCCGTCACTCCCCCACCTCCAGGAAACGGACACGCCGCACACACTGGGAGACGCTGGCCTTCCTCGTGGGCCGGGAACGGCCCTGGACGCCAGTTGAGGTCACTTTCACTGCGCCCACTGCTTGGCATTGCGAGGGCTTGGGGGATGCACGGCAGAGCCTCGGGGCATTGGCTGTGGGTCCCCTCAGGCAGGCTGACACCGAGGTTTCCCTGCCACCTGAAGCCGTCTGGGACATCGTCTGAGGGCCTTGGGCTCCTGTCTCTGCCCTCTGTTCCTGGTCTGTGCCCCCCCGCCCGAGATGAGGTGGCCTGGGACTCCATCCATCAAGTTCTGTGTTTTAAGTGGGCCATGAGGATCGGTCTCCAGTTCAGGTCAGGCCCGTGAGGGCCAGCACACAGCAGAGGGGTCAGACAGCACTGCCCTGATCCCTGGCCACACTCAGGGCCCTGGCCACTGCGTGCCTGAACCAGTGTAGCTCGTTCCCTAAAGGGTGACTCTCAAAGCCACGAGTGTGGTAGCCTGGACGGGTGGGGCTGGGGAACAACACCAAAGAGAGGCACTGAGACACCGTGGCAGGCGGCAGGACCCCCGCCACGTGTCCGCCCCGCGTGCTGGGGACCTGGCGCTCACCCTGCGGGCGTCTCCGCCGCGGGGTTTCTGTTGCTCTCCACACGGCCCCGTCTCCATCAGTTCTGAAACCAGGCTGGCTTCCGAGAAACCCCGCACGGGGAGAGGCCAGGGCCGGATCTCTGGGTCTCTCCTGGCTCTGGAGCCGTGTGCATGTCCCTGCAGGGAGGGCTGTGTGGGATCCCCTGGAGCCCTTGTCAGTCACGCGTCCCCTGGGACCCGGCTGTGGCTCCACAGTTGTCACCAGCGCGCCTCCTTGCCCCGTGTCATTGCAGGGCTCCGGGCGTGCGGCTGACCCGGGAGCTGCCGCAGGACGAGCTGCACGCCGCGGCGAGGAACTGCTGTGCCGTGGTGAACAGCTCCGTGTCGGAAGGCATGTCGGCCGCCATCCTCGAGGTAATCCACAGTCCCATGCCTGGCGCCCGCAGTGGGGCATAGCATCGCCCGCACGCTTTTCTCATTCCTGCTGATGTCTTGGTAACTTCGGCGCATCTCAGAGCTAAAACCCACCGAGCGGTTTTTCCTCTGGGGTCGAAGGGACCAAGTTTCAGGCTCTCTTGGGCCCCAAGGGCGTCATTTCTCTTCCCTGGCTAGCCGTTCTGTGGCTGGCCGTTCCGTGGCCGGCTGTCCTGTGGCTGGTCGTCCCGTGGCTGGTCGTCCTGTGGCTGGCTGCCCCGTGGCTGGCTGTTCTGTGGCTGGCCATGCCTGCAGGCTCCAGGGGCTGCTGCTCTGGCTGCCAGGTCTGTGGCAGGAGGCTGGGCGCTGTGAGGGGCTGTGGGGGCCCAAGATGGAAGTGTGTGTGAGACTCCGCTCTGTCCTCTGCATTCTCTATAACCCCGGGCCCTGGGAGACAGATGTGCACGTGGCGGTGGGGGTGGGGGCCGGGGTCATCTCTCCACCTGGCGCTCGCCCTGCCGTGGCCCCGTCCTGGCACAGCCTGTGTCCCGCCCCTGCCGTCCCTGTGCCCTGCAGGTGACGTGGGAAGGCTCTGCCCTGGAGTCCTGGCCACAGCTCCTCTGTGAACAGACACCGTGGACCCCTGTCCCGGCGCCGCGCGCACCTGAGCCGTCTCTGCTCTCTGCCCGATTTTCCTGAGACGGGCGATTGCCAGCCTGCCTTCACTGCACCCCACTCCCTCCTGCGGCCACTGCCAGCTGTGTCCAGCCCAGAAGGGTCTCCCTTGCCCTTGTCTTGTCATTCGTCACCTCCAGGACTCCGAGAGCTCGGTGTGCTCCCGAGGGGCTGGCTTTCGGTACTGGGTTTTTTCAGGCGCTTCACACGCAGACGGCTGCATGCGTAGCGTCACCCCCGGTTCTCCGCACGTGTGTTACACCCTGTAGACGTGGATGTGGCACACGTTCATCAGTGCACACGTGACCACTGCCCATGGACACAGCACCTGTGTTTGTTGGTGAGCGTGGGATCCAGCCTGCTGTAGAAACAGACCTGTTGGCCATCTGCCCAGCCTGTCTAGGGTCTCATTTCGCTTGGCACGTGGGGTTCTTCATTCTGGGTCTGCTGCGATCTGGGCTGTTGTTTCTTTTTTTTTTTTTAAGATTTATTTTATTTATTTGAAAGAGTTACACAGAGAGAGAAGGGGAGGCAGAGAGACAGAGAGGTCTTCCATCCGCTGGTTCACTCCGCATTTGGCCGCAACGGCCAGAGCTGTGCCTATCTGAAGCCAGGAGCCAGGAGCTTCTTCCAGGGGTCCAGGGGCCCAAGGGCCATCTTCTACTGCTTTCCCAGGCCACAGCAGAGAGCTGGATCAGAAATGGAGCAGCCAGGACTTGAACCAGTGCCCATATGGGATGCCGGCACTGCAGGCAGTGGCTTTACCCGCTGTGCCACAGTGCCGGCCCCAGGCTGTTGTTTCATCAGCAGCATTTGTTCCTTTGGATACCCGCTGAACGTCCTGCATTCAGGACGAAAAGCAGCCTTGGAATCTTAGTGTCCAGAGGGTGCGGTCGGCAAAGCAGGAGAGCCGTCCTCACACAAGCAGCGGGGCTGGAGCCGCTCCGCGGCAGACGCACACCTGCTCCGCTGCTCGCGGGAAGGGGCGGGGCTGGGCGTGCTGGCCACGGCGCTCGCGGCGTTTCCACCGTGGACGGCTTGCGTTCAGACCTCCGCTGCTGCCGAGGAAGCCGGCCGTGAGCAGTTCCGACGGCTGCAATGTTGGTGTCCTGTTCCTTCTGCAAACTCCAGAATAACTCGGGCAAAGGGTTGGGGATGGATCTGATTTGGGAGGCAGGCAAGCGTGTGTTTCATTAGAACTGATTCAGACGACCAGCGCCGTGAGGCCTGGATAAACACATCGCCGTGCAAGGAAGCGGCCTTCTGAGCCACACGGCCCGTGGATGCAGATGAAAATGCCATTTGCTAAAATGCATTTCTTGCTGGTGGACTAAAAAAATCAGCCAGTAGCTAAAGGCGTGGGCAGCAGAGGGACCCGGCTTTGTCACTTGTAGCTTGAGCCGGAATTTAGTTCTGCGCTAATTGCACTAAAAGAACAGGGAGTGAGTTTTCTTTTCTCTGTCTTCTTCTTGGACTGCCCTCTCCACCCTAAAACACTCACTCAGACATGACTGTGCACACACTCGCGCACCCACAGGTGCGCATGGACACAAACACCCGCACAGTCTGTATGCATGCATGCACGTGCAAACACACGTGCAAACACACAAGCACCCATTCCTGTGTGTGCACAGCCACACGCAGCTCTTCAAGTCCAAGTGTTCAGTGCCTGGGAGTCAGGCAGGCTGTGCGTTGAAGCAGAGAGCAAGAAGGAGGTGACCGTTGGCCTCAGAGTCCGGCCTGCAGCCCTAGAGGTTGGGGGACCACAAGAGGGCTTTCCAAAGACAGTGGTGACTGTGCCACTCCGACCTGGGCTGTGTGTGTGCGCACGTGTGTGTACGTGTGTGTACATGTGTACATGCACGTGTGCATGTGTGTATGTGTGTGCACGTGTGTGTGTGCACATGTGTGTATGTACACACGTGTGTGACTGCTGCACTTCGCCCTCTTTGCAAAGCTGAGGGCTTTGTGAGCTGCCCTAATTAGGAAGCTGCTGCTGGCGTTCATTGAGGTGTGGAGGTGTGAGGTGGGGGAGGGAGAAGCTGCAGGGCACAGTTAATTTTTTTTGGAGAATTTATTTATTTTGGAAGTCAGAGAGAGAGTGAGTGCCAGATCTTCCATCTGCTAGTTCACTCCCCCAATGTCCATAATGGCCAGTGCTGGACTGGGCTGGAGCCAGGAGCTTCCTCCAGGTCTCCCACGTGGGTGCAGGGGCCCAGGCACTTGAGCCATCTTCCCCTGCTTTCCCAGGCCACAGCAGGGAGCTGGGTCAGAAAAGGAGCAGCCAGGACTGGGACTGGTGCCCGCATGGGAGGGATGCTGGCCGCGCAGGCCGTGGCTTTACCCACTGC